>NC_056739.1:673496006-673543506 GCF_019279795.1 Protopterus annectens | reverse complement strand
CCAGTATTTGAAAGCCTAGGGGTGACAGGTGCAAGCTGTCTCTTGCGAAACAATGAGGCTTGTCGAGAATGTCGTCCCAGGCTGACAGACACTGGATTCCCTTTGAATGATACCAGAAACTTAGCCAGTTGTTGAAATTGATCATTTTTTCTTTATACTGCTGTATCATTCTTGGTGAGGGCAGGATGCTACTCAGGGTCAGGGTCATACCCACCTGGGCTACATGATCAGAGAGCTCTTCCATGTCTCTTTTCATGTAGTCCAGGGAGGTACATCTCAGGTCATTCACACCAACATAAACAATGACAGAGTCATATTTGTACTTGTTCTGGAGTGACCTGAGTGCTTGTGTTATGTAGCAGATTCTGGCTCCCAACAGACAACTAACAGTGACCTTCTCCTTGTCCAGCCCAGTGAGTGGGACATTAGTGTGCCTGACTATAGAGTCACCTATTACTAGTGTGTTGGATATGTTATTTCGCCTTAAGGGCTGTGATTGTGCAGCACACTGATTTTGTGTTTTATGTGTTGTCTGGTTTGTGATGGGAAGTGCAGGCTTTTTGGGTGTCTGCTTTGGAGGTCTCTGATGCTTTTGCAGGTTTTTATTTAGAGCCTCCGAGTATGATTTCATGTATTTATGTGTATTTTTTGCCAGTGTTGGTTTAGTATGTCTATGTGAGGCTGGATACATATGTATATATATATATATATATATATATATATATATATATATATATATATATATATATATATATATATATATATATATATATATATATATATGTATATATATATCTATATATATATATATATATATATATATATATATTTACATATTGCTGTCTATCTGTCAACATTTCCAGATATATATATCTGCCCATATGTCCATGCATGTTCGGATCATATTTTTGGCCTGAACCTCATTCTGTTGGCAATTGATATGGATGATCACAGGATTGTAGTCAGTAACTAGTGCCAACACTTTTGTGTTTCAGACTTAATCTCCTTCAAGATATGTGTTCTAATACATATCACTGTGTGACTAGCAATATTTTAGGTGCCTTAGAGCAGTATTTGACATATATCCCTACTTGTACCCACATTTTGGCACACTTTGTCCAGAATTCTTGCATTAACTGGTTGTGTGGTATGATATTATTACATTTCCTGTACTGTTGACTGCTTGTGCTGAAAGATATGTTTGTGAAAACATCAGGTTATGTATATCTGCTGTGGTTTAGTGGTAGATCACTTTGTGTATAGAGTGCAGGGCCCTGGGTTCAAGACTTGGAGAGGCATTGCATTTTATTGCTCGACAGAACAAGGGACGATGGCTACAGAAGGATTAAGGCACATTTATGCAGTTGTCAGCAGGTCTGAGCAACGGTAAGCACTGCTAACCTCCGTTTATGGGTTTGTACAGTCAGTTAGCTTCTGATTTATCAATCTGTATAGGCATAGCTTACCCCTGCACAAGCCCGTGCAAACCCACTTACTGCTGCTTAAAAGTGCTGAATGCCGCTTACCCCCATGCTAATTCCTTTAAAATAAAAATAAAGTGGTGAAAAATGGGACACAAAGAGGGAAAGGCAGTAGGGAAAATAGCTAGGCATGTGCAGGAAGGATATAGGAAAGGTCCATAGCTGCCCATTTCTTCTACAGCAACAGCTGTGCATATACACATGAGGGTACATTTGGACCCTCAAACCCCTGGGGGAGGGGTAAGGGCAACATATATTTATTGTGATGCCTACTGTGATGACCAGATTACATGTATCCAGTGGACAAGTGTGCAAATTGGAGAGCTATGTATGGGGTGAGATTTTGTTGTGGGAACAGATTGCCATTTTTTTATTTTTCAGGTGAGAGTGGGATGTTGGGGAGGGGTAGTAGGTATATTTGGGGAAGGAGGTTGGGTAGGTTAATAGTCAAGACACATAAGATGCATACAGGGCCGGTATATGACACATGTGGGGGGTAAACACCTGAGATGGAGAGGGGTGTTTGGAGTCTCAAGCCCATGAGCCCCAACTGGAAAGAGTGGGACTGAGGTCCCTGCCCATGGCCAGTCACCACTGCACCTTCACAGCCCTGAAGGTGGCTGTGCTGTGGGTTGTGTAGGTGGGGCAGGCTCACCTTCTAATAGGGCCACTCAGCCCTCAAGCTGGTGTAGCCACTCTCGATACTCCAGATCGAGCTCCCTATGCCCCACGGCCTGGACCTGTAGACGGGTGACAGGTTCCCCTCCGCTCCTGCTCTGAGGGGGGGTGAGCCCCAACCCCTGCAGCAGTTCCTCCCGAAGGTGGCGCAGGGCCCACAGAGGAGGAGGTCCCAGGCATGGCCAGCTGGGGTGGGACAGGTGGGTCCGCTGGGACCAGACTTCCCATACGAGCTGTGTTGTCACCAGTTTATGGCAGATATGGGTTAGTACCAGTCAACAGCATTCAGGATTAGTTATAACAGCATGCATAGGTATTCCCATTAACCTGACACACCAGATTTAACAGTGTTGCACAGCAAGGAGAACACATGCATATATGGAACAACAGTGGCTATTACAAGAGCATGCAGGTGTCATTGATGGCAACAGGCCACCAATATGGGTGTGTTTTAACATGGCACATGCATAGAATCAAATGTGAATATGTATAACCCATTAGGACATATGTCCCAGCAAATGTTTGGAGTGTACACATACCAGTTGAGGAGTGTCATTGGGTTATTTCGCACATATGTTAGGGGTGAGACAGTGTTCAATTAACAACTGACATATCTTTGTAGTTTTCACAACATTCCTAGTCACTGCAGTGATCTTTCCCTTACAAGTATTATTGCACTACTCAATGGCCTTATATTGTACACTGGTATGTTTATAGATTATTATATACGTGGCCTGTGTCTTACATACAGCCGTGACAAGATGCAGGTGTTAATGCAGCATATGTTGTGTATTGCTGTCATACACTTTGGGTGAGGTGCTACAATGATAGGTTTGTTTTCATACACATTCTGTGACTATCTACACATTTGACTTTCAGTTATATGTCATTAACAGCTGCCTACATTTCTGGGTTCCTCACACAGCTTTTTCAGGGGACAGGGTACCAGGCTGGTGATATGGGCCATTTATTTGTACATGCTGGACAGACTGGAACAGTTGTGGGGTTTGAATATGCATGCAACTGTCTATTTGAGCACTCTAGAAAATTCTGTACAGTTGTTGGGTGTAATTATACATACAGCTTTCTATCTGAACATTGTAACAAAATCCATACAGTTGTGAGGTATGATTATGCAAACAGCTTACTAGCACTCCCAGGATTCAAACCCCTGCTGTGTGTGACAACGAAATTATAGTTAACATCACAGTACACTGTGCTATCAGGGAATTGATGTAAAGCTTTCTACTGTCTTCTATCTAAGTCTCCCTCACTTGTACAATATGACTGACTTCTTGGCACTTCCAACATTGTTATACAGACCTTCATACACATTTTATCTGCATACCACAGCATGGGTAACACTGCTTAATACAACAGTACTATTTATAGTATGCAACAGTTCAACTACATATGACAGAAGAGTACACAGAAGCACTCCAGGGGTTATACCTTTATTCACAGAATATTACACATTTATTCCTACTGGTACGACACTTTCTAAGGCTCTTATATTTATTTGTTATGACAGTACATGCAGAGGAATAATAACCTGCCTTGTGACACAGCCTTTGCAACCTAGCATCATGGGCTTGCTGGTTCACAACCCACTCATCTGCAGATGTCAGAGGTATACAGTGATATGTAGCCATGCCTATCCATAGTATACACAAGCTAGGCAATTCTTAACTACTTAGTGGAATGAGGACTTACTCAGTACTGGGGCATTAGCCATCTGCCGAGACTGCTGGATCCACTGTTCCAGTACATCCCCTCTCCACTTCTTCAGGACAGCATGGTGGTGCCTAACCTACTCACCAGCCCAGGGGATACCTGTGGCATTGGTGAGGTCATGGGTGAGACTGTCCCAGGTCTCTGTTTTATACTGCAAGCCCTGGTACTGTCCCTGCAGTGGTCTCTCCTCATGGTGTTGTACCAGGAGCCATACCATGAGTTTTGACTCCTGGATGCCCCAGCACTGTGCTCTAAAATGAGTGCCTTCACCCACACCAGCCATTCTGCCTGCAGTAGGAAGCTACAACCACTTATGGAATGTATTCCTTCCTGTGTGGTTTATATACAGGCAATTACCTGCACTTTTCCGTGATTGGCCGGGTTTGAAGAGGCTAAGCTGCGGGCACATCTGCTTACCTAAGGTTGGCAGTGCTTATAGGGGTATACCGGTAGGCAGATTAGATTGGCTCCCCTACACATTACTTACTCTTACTATGTTAAGTTGTGCTGTGGTTAGCATTGCTTAATAGTTAATTTGCACTATATTTGCCTTCTGGCAGTAATTTATTCTTCATTACAGGTTTTATGCGTCTGGTATCCATGATTAATGTGTACATACACTGTATAGGGACCTGAAGACTTCTACACTTTATTAAAATAACACCTCACATCTATGCTTACTGCAGTACTCCAGTTCACATATTTATGTTATGTAGCAAGTTAGACCACTTCACACTGTACATAGATTCAGTTCACATCTTTGTCTTGATTTACCTGTGGTGAGGATTAGTTTGCTGATACCTCATTTATCTGTATTTCTACGATGGCTTAGTGGGTGACTACTGTGACTATAGTGTACAGAATCCTGGGTTCAAGACTTGCAAAGACAGTTTATTTTGTTGCTGGGCAGGACACATGGGTTTGCGCGGGTTTGTGCAATGGTAAGCACTGCTAACCTACAGTTGCAGTTTCTTAAACCTGTTAGCTTCTACTTTGCTTAATCTGAGTACCGCCCCCCACACAGGCGTACTCCTGCTTGCTGCCGCATACCCCTGTGCTACTTCATGTATATGTAGGTTTTATACATGCTTAAGTCAGGTGTACATGTCAGGTATGACTGCTCACGAAGGTCAATGTAAGGTTAAGTGGAATTCCAGTTTAGCATTTCTGGTTAGGCTACATTCAGGTATTTGGGTTAGATTTACATATGCCATACCTATGTTGTAGAGTAGATGTGAATAGTGGAAGTGTAGGCAGGTAGGTGGAGGGTGGGACATTTTAACTGTATAGTAGGCCATTCAACTGATTGTTGGGGGTGTGGTAGTGCAGGTTTGCAGGGTGCTGGGATATGTATGCGAGGCAGGATAGGAGGTGTCAGTGTCAGTAGTTGGTGTAGGGGTCTGGAGTGTTGGGGGTGGCGGACTTCGCCAGTGGTGATCCAAGTGTGCTTGGGTTTTCCCTTCATGTGTTTTTACATGTGTAGTCTGGGACAGCTGCTGTAATACACCTGGGTTGGGGGTTCCAGATTCTGCCAATATAGTTGTGTGGAGGGTGTCACCTACTTGTGACTGTGAACATTACTACGAATGCAACAGGGGTCGATAGGTAAGTGGTGTTATTGGGCCACACAGAAGGGCTGATAGTAGGGTAGATGTCCAGGGATGTGCAGGACGGCTGACAGAAAGGTCCACAGCTGGCCATTTCTTCTACAGCAACAACTTTGACTATACCCTGCATTTGGGGGTAGGTCTGGACAATCACACCCCTGAGTGGGGGTGAGGACAGCAACATAGCTCCCAACCGATCGGAGGAAACCTCAACAGAATCAGGGACAACTCCTCAAATATTCAGGGACAATCGGAGTTTTTCTAAATATTTGTAGTATTAACCTGAAACATTTGCAGAATAAGAGAATGCGGATTTATATAGGATATCTGACGTGAAATATCTATAACTCTGTATTACTATCATTATTTATTAAGGGCAATTCACCACCTTTTCTTCAGCACTCACCAGTTTTCAGGGGGATTAAGAGGGACAGACCTAATATCAGAGTTTATATCAGGGACAGTTGTGAGGTCTGGACAGCAATAATACCTTGTGATGCCAATTAGTCTGGCAGTGGGGTGTTGCAACCAAGTGTTCTTTGGTGTAATTTAGTGGGTTTGCAACAACACATCTGGTTATACTATCCTTTGCCATGTAAACTTGACTTTGCTGCAGTGGGACTCGTACCAGGCGTGGCTGTTTGTTGGGCGTTGGCTCTGCCCAATGTGCACTATTGCTTACATCCCTGGGGCGGTCCGGATAGAACCACTCCATCCAACACCTGCACAGCTAGGCCCATAATTTCATACCCATAGTTCCCATACTGCACATCCTCTTCAGCACTCTTCCTCACTCTGGGCGCAGGTCGGGTCTGGCCACACCAGTACATACTACCCACTCCCCACTTCTTGGGACCCATCACATATGTTGTCTCGCCCCATGGATCATCAGGCTTCCCCTACCTTGTAGATCGGGAACATGCGTGGCCTGTCGTTGGACATCGGTGTAATGGCTGGAAACCCAAAACTCATAGAATTTTTGGGTGTCCCACAAGGGACATTCATGTCTTTGTTTCAAGATTAGACTTGGCGGGTCTCTCCCACTGGTAGTATCCTGCCTGAAGTCCGAGAAGCAGTGGTGTGTTTACTTTCATTGTGTGTTTGTATGTTTCACCGGTCTAGCTGGATGGGGGGGGGGGTTGATGCTACGTGTTACATGTTTGTTGATTGGACCCCTCACCCCCATTTGCACGGCCTGTGAACATATGTAATTCTTAACTGCTGTATTATATCCTAGCTATATATATGTGCATATTTACACACACACACACACACACACATATATATCTATATATATATATATATATATATATATATGCATAACTATATATATATATATATATATATATATATATATATATATATATGAAATATATATCTGTATGCATACATATATATATATATATATATATATATATATATATATATATATATATATATATATATATATATATATATCTATATATCTAACAACATCTGGATGTATGGGTGTCTGCATATGTATATATCTATATGTGGGTATTTATATATATTCTGTCTATGTATGTATACATTTCTACTATGGAGAGGGAGAGGTATAACTCTATGTAGCAATGGGTAGATATACACACACATACCTCTACATATTTACATCTACATCTAGTTATTCCGTTCTTTGCCATGTAAAATAGACTGTGCTGCAGTGGGACTCGTAGCGGGTGTGGCTGCTCATTGTGTGGCGCCTCTGCCCAATGAACACTATTGCTTACATCCCTGGGGTTGTCCGTATAGACCCACTCCAGCAAACACCTGCATGCCTAGACCCATAATTACCTACCCATAGTTCCCCCACCCGCACCTCCTCTACAGCACTCATCTTACTCTGGGTGCAGGTCGGGTCTAAACACGCCTCTACACACTGCCCACCCTCCACTTCACAGGACCCATCTCATACGTTGTCTCGACCCATGGGTCATCAGGCTTTTCCCACGCTTGTTTTCCGGGTATGTACACACCAAGCCTTGATAGGCCGTCGCGCGGGATTCCTCCTATAACAAGACAATTTTTGGGCTGTCCCGCAAGGGACGCTCCTGTCTCTGTTCCAAGATTAGACTTCATGGGTCTACTGTCCCCCCTGGTTGTATCCTGCCTGTGGTCTGGGGAGCAGCGGATTGTTTACATTGTTTGTGGGTTTGTTTGTATATTTCCTCTGTCCGGCTGGGGGGGGGGGGGAGTTCATGCTATGTGTTACATGTTTCTGGTCTCTCACCTCCACTGGCATGGCCTGTGAACATATGTCATTCTTAGGTGCTGTATCTTACCATAGTTTTATATCTGTGTATATCTACGCACACACACACACACATATATATATATATATATATATATATATATATATATATATATATATATATATATATATATGTATATGTCTGCATACACACACACATATATATATATATATATTGCTGTGTATATATCTAACGACATGTGGATGTATGGGTGTCTGCATATGTATATCTGTATTTGTGGGTATTTATTTATATGTCTAGCTATGTATGTATGTATACATTTGTACTACAGAGAGGGAAGGTATATATCTATATAGTTATGGGTATTCATACAAACACATATACCTCTAATTCATAGGATCATAGGTAGGTACTAGGCTATTGGCCCTAGGGCTATATAAGCCTAGCCAAAAATGTACCCTGGCTTTCGCCACCCAAGAAAATTATTTTCCTGTGCCCCTGTCGAGCAGAGCCACAGAAGTGATCCCCGAGGTGAATTTCCTATCTCCCATCTTTAGCTACATATCCGGTAATGTTGACCGGTATTGCTGGGTACTGTGTTTCGTGTGCATACCGGCCAGCCTTGTATGCCACGTATGCTTTGGGATACCTATGAATGACTCCGTTAGTGTACACAGACACACACGTGACACTGGCCATTGGATACGGTGTGCTTAAGGCACTTTCAAGTGGTTGTGAGCGGGTTTGCACAGAGGTTAGCACTGCTGACTTCCGGTCACAGTGTGTTACATGCAGTTAGCGTCTTCTTTGCTTGATCTCTGTTGGCGGTGCTTCACCCTGCCCATATGCACTTGCACACGCTTACTATTGCTTACCTAAGCTTACTACTATTTATCTGTGCTTACGCCTGCTTATTGCTGACTTATTCATTATGGTACTGACTCTTCACATGTGCATTTCCTGTAGTACTCCAGTTCACATTTAAATGTTATTTGGTAGGTTATACAGTAATAAAATGTACATAATTGTTCATATACAGATTACACATGGAAAATGGTATCTGCTGCAGTGGGACACGAGCCGGAAATGCCTCCTCATTAGGCAGATGCTCTGACCACTACGCTATTGCTGTGCTGCTTCATTTGCTATATCTTTCTTGTTATCCTCTTCAGCCTTTTATGCTGCTTTACCCGTAGCTAAGTGATAGGCAAACCCGTGCACCTACGGTTAGCTGTACTCGGAGTTTTAAATACATTGCTACAAGGGTTTCTTTGTGTTTTTGTTTTCAGTGTACTGTTGCTGTTGAACACACGGGGACTGTTGGTAGTGATATGCAGACACTTATGAGTGGTCTTGCTCTTTTATGTACACATTCTTCTGTTCTACTTTGCAGGGGCATGTTTATTCTGAGAGCTCTGCTCTCAGACACGCCCTGCACTCGTCCATGCTCCATGTAGCATTAGGTGTTCAGGCAGTGAGCCTTCCTTAATATGCATGGCACATTGCCGTCCTCCTCTTAGACTGGCACTTCTGTGCAGGACTAGAATAGTCCTGCATGGAGGATTAGTGAATCTGGGAATTTATCTTATTCATTCTTTCATTCATTCATAATGAATTCATTCATAGTCCAGATTATATTAACAGCTTCCTATCAATTTTTGTTATAAATTTCTTACTAGTTACTGTAATAATCAAATTCTACCATACCCATAGTGATTTTTTTATATTTTCATAATGCATTCCAAGTAATTTTCTTCATGTAACTTATCCCAAAATTTCTTTACCCCTTGACATTGCAAAAAAGTTGTTGCTTCATACTCACCACTATAATGACAAATTCTTTCTTCTATTTTTATATGGCATATTAGTTAGGCTTTTACTTACAATTTAGCTACAGAAAATCATTCCATTCTAGTACTGAATACCTTTAGCTTTTTATCCTCAATTTTTCCATATTTTCTTGCACTTTTCTTATTTTTAATTTCCACAATATAATCTTCTTTTGATATATTATTTCTCCATTCATTTCTTTTCTTATTCTTTTATATTTGCTCAACAAAATCCATATTGCTATATTTTCTGACATAACTACACTTATTAGTGAATCTTTTAAGATGACTTATACATTATGCATCTTCCAAAATAGACATTTATTTCTCAGTTTTGCTACTGTCTCCTACCAATATTCATTCTTTACCATGTCATTACCAGATTTTATTCCTAATAATATTATTTCTTTCATAGTGAACAGATTATTCTCTCCTCTGGATTCAGCAAGCCCTGCACAGTGTGCAGGACTAGTGCAGGAGCTCCAGCAGGCAATATGTCTACTGGGCGATCCGGGAATAAGCTGTAGGGATGTGCATGAGCACTCCTGCACTAGTCCTGCACGGACTCAACTCTTGTATACAAATTACCCCATTTGCAGGTGAAATCCATGCAAATTAGGTGACTTTGTAATCCAGGAAGCTGGCAGCCAGCCATGCAGGACTATTGTAATCTGCAGAAAAGTACTCAGTTAGTAACCGAGTACATTTCTGCAACTATAAAACAGAGCCATGACAGCTCCAAATAAAGGGTGGATATTATGTAGAAAGCATGCCAATGGCCAAATATATGGCAATTGGCATGGAAAACAGTTGCAAAAATAAAAAAAATTAACTTTTATTTTTTTTAGCCGATCTAGGCTGTTTAAGTGTAGGGCAGTGCCGCGCAAACGGGATCGGGAGAAAAAAAAAAAAAAAACTAAAATAAGCATTCTAACCAAAATCATTATTTTGCCATTGTACACAATGGCAGGCAGAAGGCAACATGGCCAGTGAATAGTGATTGCTAAGGGGGGAGGCTCAGTGTGGGACCTGTAACTCTGCATCAGCAGGCAATCTTATGCAAACGAGGGGAATTATACTGAGTCCCAGATTTCCTCTCAGTTGTAGTCAGCACCCCATAGTATAAGAGCAGGAATAGCTTGGTGCAAGCCTAGGCATTAGCTGACATCATAGGTGTATGTCAGGCATACTGTAAGTGGATTGGAGCCCTGTGGCTTAGGTTTTCTCTTAGTTAAGCAGAGCTAAGCAAGGGGGTGTGTCTGAGGCTGCCTAGCACTCTTTACATTACCTAAGCAGGTGTGCACCGAGTTTTAAAGGGGGGGGGTAAACCAGGAAATAGCAGCTCTGTGCACATTTGAGCACTGTGTTTGGGCGGCGTGCCCCCAGGCTTAAACAGGAAGGCAATGGGAAGGGAAAACAGCAGAAGGAAGGAAATCTAGGAGAACTAGCATAGCTGGCAGGTGAAATATATCAGAATCAGCCAATGACACAGACAGCAGACCAGCCCAGCCCAGCCCAAAACACTACTATAAAGTATGCAGACACATTTCCCTCTGTTTCTTTCCCACATACTGTACACCACTGGTGTATACAAGTGGGGGAATTTTAACAAACAAAAACAACAAAATGATAGGGGCTGCAATAGCTATCATACATCAACATGTGGAAGAGGCTGAGGCTGGTGAGGATGAGAATGCTGTTGACCAACCCACAGTGAGAAGATGGAGAAGAGTGTACAGACCCAGGGTAACCTACCAGGGTCTACATGAGCTGGAGATAGTGGAGCGCTATAGGGTGGACAGGGACCTCCTACAGCAAATTATTGAGCTGTGCCAGCCATGCCTCACACACAGAACTAACAGAGGGGAACCCATCCCAGTGGATACCAAGGTATGTGTAGGCCTAAGAATACTAGCTACAGATACCTTACAAAGGCCAACTGGGAATATCATGGGGATCTCACAGGATCAGCATCCAGGGTACTCCACCAGTTCCTGGATGCCATGCCAGCACACACCAGTGAGCATGTATGTTTCCCTAACACCCATGAGGCGTTGGCCAGCAATATGCATCTCTAACACCAAATAGCAGAATACCCTGAGGTAGAGAGTGCTATAGACTGCACTCACATATGCATCAAAGCACCACCTGTTGAGCAGAGTACGGTCTACATTAACCACAAGGGCTTTCCCTTCATCAACTGCCAGGTCGTGTGCGATGCCCAGGGCATAATAATGAATGTGTGTGCTGGCTGCCCTGGAAGCTATCACGATTCCCACATCTGGTATTTGATGCAGCTGTACCACAGATTTGCCATTGGGGACATCTCTTACAGTCATCTAGTGGGGGATGCTGGTTACCACTGGAGCCATGGCTGGTGACACCCATCAGAAATGCACACACATCCAAACAAGAACTCCATAATGAGGCACACGCACAGACCAGAGTTGCAATAGAGCATGTGTTTGGTATGCTCAAGTCATGTTTCCGGTGCCTGGACACATCTGGTGGAGCCTTGCAGTACTCTCCAGCTACATGTACTCAAATTGTCATCGTATGTGCCATGCTACACAATATGATCCTGTGGAAACAGCTGCAGCAGAAACAGCATGGGGCAGGGCCATACAGACCCCCCCACCATTGTCAATGCCTGCACAGGCACATAGTGACGCTGAGGAGGAACAGCCTAAGCCTACCCCCAGTAGGCAGAAGGAGGTGTGTCCAGTATTCCCTGGCCTTGGCAAAGAGGCAATGCATAGCACATACACTGACACAGGAGGGACCCAGGGAATGACACCACTCTCTGACTCGCACATAAAGTAAATGGGATGCCAAACATGACACTACCAGTGCTCAACCATGTATAGGGAGTGTACTATGTGCATCCGACATAGGCAGCCCTCCAGGCACCACCCTCAAAACCGGCACACCCACAAGTAAGTCACTCTCCTTACCGAGTGCCGAATGGAGTAGTGTGTGTTGTTACTTGTATCTATGGTATGGATGTGAGCATGCAAGGGAATCGGGTGGCTGAATGGGATGCCAGCAGATAGTAGACACCTATAGTGGCAGCCTGAGATCTGTAACAAATACTGGTGTCACCACAGTAGCCAGTACTACACATGGTGACAAAACCCACTGCAGGAAATGTGCTGGGCCACATGTGTGTCCATATGCCACACACATGCCAGTCAGGGAGGTTCACATACACAACAACAGTCTCAGCCAGCAGGACAGGTGTAGACAAACACAAACAAAGGCTGTTCTAAGGTTTCTGAATGACGGCTATGGGTAACCTCCCCCCCAAGGCCTACACAGACAAACTACAGCAGGTCAGGCAGTGGGATGTTAGTTCTGAATGGTAGGAAGTCAGAAATTGATATGTAGGTCAATCAAACCTAAGAGCTGTAGTACACTGATATGCCTCTAGTCAGCATGATAGGTTACAATACAGAATGAAATGGAATACCTGACATACCAGTACAGTCATAGCAAATGTGTATAAGTGTCAGGTGTGCTCCCCCAATCCTATGTAGAAATGTAGAAACAGTCAGGTGTGCTCTCCAGTCCTGTGTAGAAATGTAGAAACAGTCAGGTGTTCCCCACCCCCAATCCTATGTAGAAATGTAGTAACAGTCTGGTGTGTCCCCCCCAATCTGATGTAGACGCATTGTAACAGTCAGGTGGGCCCCCCCAGTCCTATATAGAAATGTAGAAACAGTCAAGTGTGCCCCCCAATCCTAATTAGAAATGTAGTAGCAGTCTGGTGTGCCCCCCAATCTGATGTAGACACGTTGCAACAGTCAGGTGTGTCTTCCCCAATCCAATGTAGACACATTGTAACAGTCATGTGTGCTCCCTCCAATTCTGTGTAGAAATGAAGTAACATGTATGTGTAGGTATAATGCCAGTGGAGCACAGATGACCTGAGGTGGCCAAGGTAGCAGGATAGATTGTAGCATTTGTACAATATGCAGGTATGCACATGTTAGGTTGGTGTGTGTTTCATATTGTGTGAGAGTGGTTAGTATGTTTGCATGTTGAGGTTTGACCTAGTGGCCATTGCCCACTACTGCTGATGACAGGGTCAAGTCCTCACAACTGCAGTGCCAAAGACAATGCTCCCCAGTATAACACATGCTAGCAGTAAGCCATTGTAAATGTATGGTGGCAATATGTGTCACCATCTGAAAGATGGACATGGCATGCCTGTTGGGCTAGATATACAAGCAGTAGAAAGGGAAAAGTACCCCAGACATACAGTATATAATGTGTAACCATGAAATGGGCACACCCTTGGAATTGTACATAAAGGTATGCATCACATTATCTGGGCTTGTAGTAGGGAATACTGATGTCATCTGGCCAAACACTCAAAGATCACAAAAGTGATAGGACTGATGTATTGGGAAATGGCTGATGTCCCTGCACAAGCCAGCATAACTGGAATGCCTCATGCATATCTGTGAGTCAGATGCAAATAGTGTCCATAGCACACATGCACCCAGCTCACCCAAACACCGCCCACAGGTACCTCTCTGGTCTTATCCCTGCTGTTGAGAATGGTTACAATATGACCCCCACCTGTGCATGGCAATAGTGAAAGAATGCATCATGCAGTGCAGGTGTTCCATGCAGGTGTGTCCCTAGCTGTAAGCAGCACCCTGCCGGCATCCACACCAACTGATCAATACTGATAGAAAGTATTGGCATGAACACCTAGCACACCTACCCAGTCACCCCAGGGTAATATATTGTATGGCAGTCTGGAACTTTAGGACTGACAGAATGCAATGGCCTGCTACAGCTGGCCTGTATCACCACCAAATGCCCTGCAGGACTCTGCCAAAAACCTGTATCTCACCCATATTGCCAATGTATGTTATGTCATGGACACCCAAATAAATACATAACACACTCCACATAAGCCATATGCAAGGCCATGTGGACAAACCACAGTAACATGTCCACCATGTCCCACTGCATGAACTGTGGACCAACACTAAAACACAACTGTGATGAGGTGATAACTATAGGGAAATTATCAGAGAATGTATGCATAATGTATGGAAGAGGATAGAATAACAGAGGGGGTAGGAGCATGGGCAGCATAGAATGTGAAAACTCCTACACACAGCCATGTCCACATACTATCCCTGGCTGCAAAAATAAAAATGGGTGGCTATAAACCTGCCCATACACCACAATAGGGGAAATGTCCTGACTTATGACCCCTGCCTCTGGGTAACCTGTGTTAATCTGTACAGCTGTGAGGTATTGCCACAGCAAGATAAGGCCATACTGTCACGTTGATGAATGTACAAGTATGGGATCCTCTGCCATCACTGTACCAAGGTGCTAAACTGGATACACAGACCCAGCAGCAAGTGTCTGCAGTTCCCCCCCCAGAATGACATAAATTCCCATGAATATGTAGGAGTTTGACCACAATACTGGACACAGCTGCATTCACCCTGTGTTCCCCAGTACATCACTGCTAGCAAAAATGTCCACCTGACAGTACTTGAGGACATAAAACATCACAGTCTATAACAGTACACATGTCTGAATATCTCTGCTAAAACCAGTACCATGTAGCAGAAGCAGCAAAGACACAATTACTTACAGTACACACTATCCCTTGCACATGTTGACCCCATATTGCCAACTGATTTACAGATATCCTGCAGAAACAGTTTGCTAGCTGTAGGTGTAGAACACAAAGTTCTGCACTGGAGTACAAACTACCTGGAATGGATCCACACATTCAATACAGAAGGGCATACTGGGCATGCTCACATACTTAGAGAAATGAAGCCCATGTCTGCCAACAACAGTGGACCATACATATCTGACAGTTGCAGATGTTAGTGCATACCCCTCCTCAGTATGCACCAGTCATGCTTTGCACACTCATTGGATAGGAATACACACATATATCCAAGGACAACACACTATAATATGCCAAACATACACATACATAGATGTGTGGAAAAGAGTGACAGTGACAAAGAGCCTCCCACCATGAGGCCTGTCCCACCCAGCACACAGCCAAATGGCTACAACCACACAATGTGTAAATGTCACTCACTGTAGAAATTAGCCACTGGTATCCTTCAGCAATACAGACTCTGTGGTGCAAGTGCTAGCTGTGCAACATGACTGTACAAGGCAGTAGTCATCTAGCAGTTGTATATATTTACCTGTGGAATATAAACCTGTGTGTGCCTGAGTGTGATGTGTCTCCCTCTAGATGAATGGGTTATGGCCCATGCACACACACTGCCCTCCCCATAGCCCTACTATGACAAGCCGGCTAATGTCATTCCCAGTGAAATACACCTTTGGGAAAAAAGTAGTCCAGTAACCTCTGTGGCATGTCCTATAACTGCATTATGCTGTAGTGTGATAAACTAGTTAGGTAGGCATTCTAATCCCAAGTATGGTAAGCATGTGTGTTTTTGTGTCTCTGTCTTTGTACAGAGCAATGCTTTTTAGGCTAGTCACACTCTCTACTTTTCAAATGCCTTACTTTGGCAAGCCTGCTGATGTCATTCAAATTGAAATACACCTTTGTGAAAAAAGTAACCCAGTAATCTCCATGGTGTGTCCTATAACTGCATAATGCTGCAGTGTCATATAGTACTTTGGTAGGGGTTCTATTCCCAGACATGGCATGTGTGTGTTTCATTTTCTGTGCAGGGTGTAATGCTTTTGAGGTCATTTTCAGTCACTACAACCTCCATTGACCTTCTTTGGCAAGCCTGCTGATGTCATTGCCATTAAAATACACCTTTGGGGAAAGAGCACTCCAGTAATCCCTGTGGTGCATCCTATAACAGCATAATGCTGTAGTATGATATAGTACTTTAGTAGGGGTTCTATTCCCAGATGTAGCAAGTGCGGATGTCTGTGGTTCTTTGTCTATGTAGGGTGCAATGATTTTGAGGTCATTCACAGTCACTACAACCTCCATTGACCTTCTTTGGCAAGCCTGCTGATGTCATTCTCAGTGAAATACACCTTTGGGGAAAGAGTACTCCAGTAATTTCCATGTCATGTCTTATAACAGCATAATGCTGTAGTGTGATATAGTACTTTGGTAGGTGTTCTATTCACAGACATGGTAGGTGTGGATGTTTGTATGTGTGTTTCTTTGTCTGTGTAGGGTGCAATGCTTTTGAAGCCATTCATAGTCACTACAACTTCCATTGACCTTCTCTGGCAAGCCTGCTGATATCATTCCCAGTGCAATACACCTTTGGGGAAAAAGTACTCCAGTAATCTTCGTGACACATCCTATAGCTGCGTAATGCTATGGTGTAATAAACTAGTTAGGTAGGAGTTCTAATCCCAGACATGGCAAGTGTGTGTGTGTGTCTGTGTTTGTCATTTATATCCTGTGTGCAGGTGGCTGTCAGTGTGAAACAACTGGACGCATTGTGTATTGGGTTATGCAAATTTCTTATATGGTGGCCCTATTATATGTCACATTGTCCACCTTACAAGGATAACAGATGTGAAATAGCCGAAAGCTGGGGTGCCAATCCACACCCTTACATGTGACATCAAGGCCTGGCGAACAAAGTCAGCAACCCTTGTATTACCCAGAGAACACTCTCAACCCATGTCTCATACACCAACACTCTTGTCTAGGCAACAACCGCTATGTTGGTAGTACCCTGCATATTGCCCACAAATAGTAACCATGGTGTAATTGCACTGGACTACAGAGGGCATGGCATCCTGCCCATCAGTACAGTAGGCATGTACATGCAGACAGTGCACCTTCACTATGTTCCCCACTGAATGCCTGCAACACCTGTGGTGCCATCAAATGTGACCCACAAATGACATACCATGCCTTAAACACATACCCTGTATGGACAGATGCCACTGACACCAGGGAATACCTGTATAATGCTATCAATGTAGGTGCAGGGTCAACCTGCTTTCCATTACCAGTTCCCACCACATGAGGCCAGGACTGGCACATCTGATGTTAACAATCTGTGTAGACAACATGGGCCAGACACCCCAGGTACAGTTCCACAAGTCACTGTACATGCATGTGGGACATGTGCACATCCCAGACAAGGTCCATGTCATGAACTATAGAGCACATACATGGCAAGCATTGCACAGCAATGGCCACACACAATAGTTACCCAGGTGACTGGATGGTGAATACAATACCCACCTGTGTGGGCCAATCCAGACACTACACCCCTGAGCCACACTGCAGACCATTGTCATGTGGCGTGATGCCAAGGTATACCCTTCACCTAGCCTTGTATAGCCTTCTGGCACAGTCAACCACTACACACCCTTGAAGCAATGCACCCATGCATGTCAGTACTAGCACCCTGTGTCTGTGTGTGTGATGTATGATGCTTTTGATCACATTCACATTCACTACAACTCCCATTGGCATACTGAAGCATGCTGTCTGATGTCAGACACCTTCACATACTCTTTGCCCATATAACCTCCAGATAACCCATGTGGTGCATGTGATACCTGCACATTACTGTATTGTGACAAACTAACTAGTTAGGAAGTGTATCCCTGACTCTGCTAAGTGTGTCAATGTGTGTGAGTCCCTGAGAGAGTGTGGCTGTGTTGATTCTGACACCTGTTCATGTGGACATGCATGTGTACTACACCTACCGTATCACTACCATATCACTGTTGCAGATGTCACTCACCATCACATATATGTTTGAGCAGCTCCACACTATGTGGCGCATGCGATAACTGCATAGACATGTGATAGCAGTACATAGTCAGTCAAGGGTTTGAAACCCTGTACTGGTAGGTGTGTGACACAAGCATGCTTAGGTTTTACTCTCCCACCCCCTCCCTGACTTACTTTGTTTCTGTCTGTCTCTCTCACTCCCTCTCTTGTGGATGTGGAGAACTACACCTGCTTTGCTTAGGCAGCAGTTTTTGTTTTGTAAGTGATGCTCATGATCAGCTGATGGCCTCTGCATGAATTGCAGCCTTCCTCTAGCTGATTGCATGAGGAACAGCTGTGGTAACATTAGCATAGCCAATTGCATGGAAACACACTCTGATATCTAGGAACATCATGTTGGTGTTGGGCCTTTTCATTCACTGTGAGCAGGACCTAGATCTGGTGTTTGGCAAACATCATCACAGATAGATTTAGGATTTACCTCTAACAACATACACTGTAGAAATATGCCAACACACAGGAGGGGGATGTGCCTGACATGACTAAAGAATGTAAGTGTTGCTATTCTGCATTTGGAGTAATGTCGGTTTAACAGGGTGTGTATGAATATGGCTGGTCTACATGTTTTAATACCTGTCATGACACTGCTATGTGTTTAAGGAAACTCCCATCTATAGGGTCATCTGCAGACTGGGCAGTGTGTGGAGTCTTTTGTTTCTTGTGTTACTCACAGATCACCCATCTGAGAACTGCAGAAGCATAGTGTGAGGACTGCAGTCAGTACATGGTGACAGCCATGAGAGTTATTGACTTCATTTCCCTCATAGGACATATGTCACAACAAACCCTGGTATGACAGTAAATGTATGAGGTTATCAAAGCAACTTGCCAATACTGGGGCAGTGTTCATAGCTCCAGCAACAAGTCTGTCAATCTTTGTACATATGTCATGCAGTAAGAGGTGCATATTTCCTGTACACCATTATTTATTAACATCATACCTGATAACAAACCAGTCAGATATCAGACTGCTAGACATGTTATGTATAGTTGGAGTTGTTTCTGAGGACATAACTTGGCAATTCTGCAGTTGTGTGTACAGTACTGGGGTCTGTGTACTTAGGGTGATTGTCGACAGTATGTGTATTGCACATACGTACCTTGGGCTGTGCACAGACTGTGGTAGATGCCATTGTTGTTGGTCATGTTATATCTGATGTTACATGCTGCTCCAGTGTATGGTACCCTATTGGCTCACATGTCTGTAGCGCCAGACACACACATGTCCCATACCGCAGAGAGCCATCGGACAACACAGTGCCATGACCCAGTGTATGTAGGGTCAGTGTGTGAGTGGCACATATGAGGATGGTGTTTATCAGACAGTCCATATAATGTCATATTAAGCTTGTGTACCATATGTGGCTGTGGCTGTGTTTACATTGGTTGTGGGTATGCACTTTCAAACAGGTGTCTGTTACTCTGTGCTGTGATGTGTGTGGAACACACTATAATTGCAGGTACATGTGTATTCTCCCATACAAAATGTAGTCCAGTGTTGTGGCAGTTTGCCTGTAGTTTGCACAGTGCTTAGTGACTTGCCTAGCAGCCTAGTGTAATTACCCAGTGTGCTATGTCCAGTTATTTGCAAGACATACTGCTGCCAGGCCACCATAACTGTTGTGTATTTCTGACAAATCAGTGGGATTCTGTACAGATGTATGTCACTAACTACTGGTTAGTATGTGGCCATGTAATCCCTGCACCACCAGGTATTATGTGTCAGGACAGACTGGCGTGTGTGCATGCATAAACTGTGTGGCATATGTAGTCCAGTATTTACATGATATACCCATGTACATGGCTATTAAAATCCACATTGGGAGGCATGGCACACATGTCTTGCATGAAGGGGATATGTGTACACCTCTGGACTGACCACAGTGTGCCAGACTGTCCACATATATTGCTCATAGCTCTGCTGTAGTCCACAGGATCATTACTGTGCTAGCAGTGGTACTGTACTATGATGTCCTTAGGATGTCTGTCAGTAGCCAATGGCACACATGTAAAAAACAGATGTAACCTCCCACACACAACATGTCTGTTAAGACAACCCCTATTACAGTAGCAACAGTCTACATATATACCTGCAATACATACATGACATCCCCTTGCACTAAAAGGTTGGGACTATTGGGGCTGAGGTAGGACTCCACTCCATGTTCTGGACATATGGTGAACATATATGTATATATATATTTATCCATATATCTATATAGATATATACACATATACATATCGACAAACATAGATATACTTACGGATATCTACATATATATCGACAGTAATAGGTATATCTGAATAGATATGTATACACGTATAGTTATAGATATCTACAAATATATCAACAGAAATAGGTATATCTGTACACATAGGATGTGTATACCTATATATCTCTATATACATATATATATATATATATATATATATATATATATATATATATATGTGTGTGTGTGTGTGTGTGTGTGTGTGTGTGTGTGTGTGTGTGTGTGTGTGTGTGCGTGTGTGTGTGTATGTATATGTATATGTATATACAAAGAGATCTACACATGGCCATATATATGTTGCACTATACAGATGTGTAGACAGACGTATGTATCAATGTACATGTATATGTACATGTAGACATATATCAACATATCAACATATGTATATGTATATATCCATATTCCTGTCATGTGTAAACATCACGTTTGTGTATACCTTCCCAGATGTATCTCAGTGTATGTATCTGATATGTGTACATTATGATATAACAACATATGTGATGCAAACATAATATGAATAACAACTACTACACAATTATGGAAGCAAAAGCAATTGTTCAATACTAATCAATATATGTATTGACAGATATATTGGAAAAACAGCAACTGTTTTCACTGTGGTCATGGCGTAGTGGTTAACTGTTGTAACTATAGTGTACACTATAGTGTACACAGTCCTGGGTTCAAGATCTGCAAGGGCTGTTTATTTTGTTGCTGGACAGAACAAAGGCTGTTGGATACAGAGTGGATAATGCAGTTTTGAGCAGTTTTAAGTGGGTTTGCTTGGGTATGTGCGAAGCTAAGTGGTGCTAACGTACAGTTAAATATATAGGTGCTTACACCATTCGGGCTTCACTTACCAATGCTCAAATCTGCTTAACTGTTAAATTTGTGCAATGTTGACACCTGCTAACCATGGCTTAGCCCTGGTAACCAGTTCTCACCACCCAGTCTGATAACATAGCAGGGTAATGAGATCTGGAGAAAGTGTATGTAATGCCATGTACAATACATGCACCTATGTGCTGTCATTACAGTAGCAAGGGGTGTGAGTGTCATGTCTGGGACACACACGTATATGAGACCTGTACCGCACTGTTATCCATGAGAATGTGTGACATACAGGGGTAGTAACCCAGGCACGTGCAGTCACACTGGCATGTTGTGTATTGTGGCGGTACTGCTGTTGACAGTGCTTTCCCAGGCAAGAGTAGAGTGCTAAATGTAGTACTGACAACAAGCACACCTACAGGCATAGCTGGACTCTGAGGCCTCCCTATTGTGTTCCTGGTGTATGAGTTATGTCACAGTATATATCCACCCCTACTGGATAATGATCCATGTGGAATGTAACTGTAGACTACCATCTGTACAGCACATGTTAGTGAGGGCTTTGAACATGTAGTTATGGCATACATATTGCTGTCAAATGTCTGTCTATTGACACATACATCCTACTGCATAGCTACTTGCCAAGCTGATAACTGTCAGTCCCTGTACAGATGCGCAGGTGACAGGTATCCAGCTGTGATGTGTACAGACAATCTATACTTTCTTGACACTGACATATCTGCCCAGCTGTGTAATAATTGGCACATATAGGAGACAACACCCTGTATGCACCACATGCCATGGGTACCTCCACTACACTACCACAGTCAACAGAACATGCTTGGGTACAGGTCTCCATCATAGACACTAACCATGTGTTGTAATACATGTTGCATACATGTGAACAGGATCACCTCAGTGACCATGTACAGGAGGCACCCAGAGGATTGGCTGATGCATGTCACTCTCACACTGAGGGTCACCACAGTGGTGTCTGTCAATAGATTGCCTGCTGGCACATGGCAGGTTGCATGATACCAATGTACACACACATCCCCTTCACAACCCATCTCTCCATGGACAATAGTCAGGTACACAACTATGACTACCTGTAGCGATGTACCCCAATACTGACAAATGTGAATGTGTGCATTACTGAGGATAGCAGTGTCTGTGTGTTAGTACACCTGTAGTTGGGAATTCTATGAGGGCCTTCACAACCACCGCAACACCCATTGCCATAGTCAGTTGTGGCTGCTGTTGTATCGGACATTACATGTACCCTGTTATGCTCCTCTCCCTACCGGCCACAAGAGCCTTGCAGTACCAGCACAACAGTGCTGTACAAATGGGTCAATAGGCATGGGATCCCATTGAGTTCTGGCAAGTGTGTATGTGTGCACGTCTATATATATGTAGGGTACAGCATTCCAAGGCCACATACTCCTATTACAATACGCATTGCCTCACACATAGTACAGATAGTGTTTTTGCTGCCCATAGGTGAGGCATGAAAATGCAACACCCTACTATGACTGTGGCATGTGCATTATATGCAAATCCTTGTAGTACCACTGTTGAGATATACAATGGGTTGTATTGCAGTCGTGGGCAATGTGTGATGGTGGGTATGTCAGAGTGTCATCATGGGTTCCAGGGAGTACAATATCCACTGTGGGATGTGGGTGCAATGCACGATGTCATTATACCATGGTACACCCGGTATTTGTCCCATGTACCGCTTTATGGTGACCACTGTCACCATCAACCATACAGGTAACTGGTACCACAATCCAGCCCAGTTATGCATGTGCTGTGTGCAGCCTACTTGTAAAACATTGGACACATGGACAAGTTAGTTAGCACCAATAGGCCCAGGTCTCTCGGATGTGTGTCTGCATGTTATGTGCCTGTTAATGTGTATATGATGGTATGTCACACTATGTATTGTCCATATACAACTATTACATCCCCCATTAGCATACTATACATGTCTGAGGATGTTCTGCATGTAACATGTAACCTGGATCACACCTCACCCTACACGCTGTGTGGTGTGTGCAATGAAAGCCACACAGTTCAGTAGCACTACATACCTAGGTAGGGGTCTAGTCCCAGTGTTGCTAAGTAAGAGTGTACGTGTATGTGGATGGGTCTACATCAGGTTGCAGATTATACACGTCCCAGCGGGTCACCTGTTCATGTGGCACAGACAATAACTGTTATACAAACCTGTGACATGTGTTCAACTGTATCCCAGATATGTCACAGCCATGGTGTCACCACAGTGCCATACCCCTTGTGGAATATGACTGCAGACAATCCTCCCTGCTGACACATGTACACCTACAACACAAATGGATAACATTATGGAGACCACAAACCAAACCAGTGTTACTAACAGCTATAATGCATCATTTCTGGATGGCTACACTACATGACATGTATGCAATAAACATTACTTCTGACAAAATGTTACACTGCAATATTTTGGTACACTGTAGTACAGTCACTGTGTGCATCAGAACCATATTAGCCTGTCCCTGTATCGATGTTATGGATAACAGAGATGTGGCACAGGTATTCACATATGCACTGGGTGTGTTGTTGTTTTGCCAGAGGCCAAGGGTGGGTGATACATTTGACACCATGTGTGTGGTTGAGGGGTGCAATGAGTTGAACTGGGCATGGTGATGTGGTGTGTGTAGGTATGGGGTTGCCCTAGGTGTGTTCGTATAGTGTGTGGGTATGCATGCACACAGTTCTGCCATGTGGCTACAGTATACAGGTGTTTATGGACAACTGCAGATCATACCTGGCAGTGTGTGCAGTTCACCGCCTCCGGCCATGGACACGTGGAGTTTGCCTGCCAAGAGTTCCATGGGAATGTCCAGGTACAGGCCTCGATGTTCTACTCTCCCCTGATGATGACAGATGCCATCTGGAACCAGGTCCCTCCTGGGACTGGCCAGTACCATGTGCTCGTGGCCTGCTGTGGTGTGGTGTGGACAGCAACTCTCTGCAGTGCTGGGGCTGGTACTGCCACTACAGGAGTGCCTTGGTGTCCTAGCGCATCCATGTTGATCGCCAGCTGTTGATGTTGCCGGCCTATGTCCATGTGGCCATCGCTGCACTCCCACCACATGTTCTAGCATGGACAAGCCACAGTCGATGAGGCCCATCATCTCACCAAACTGTCTATCCATGACCTTGGTAGGAGCACGAAGGGCACAAGACAATTCATGGAAATGGTCACTTGCAGATGTGAGAGCAGCCCTCTGAAACCTCAGGCCCTGTCTGGTGTACAGTTCCATATGTGCCTGCACCTCCATGACAGCCTGAAACATGTGCCTGGTGGTACCAGGTGTGGTGCGTCTGCCAGGATCATGATGACCAGCGGCCCTACCATGAACACCTGGGGACATCTGCCTATGTGGTGCCCTGCTGGACATCCGGCTATGCCTGCTGTGACCATACACAGTAGACATGGATACCACACTCTCATGTGCACTGCCACCAACCTCCTGCTGTCCCTCTGCTATGGCCACTGGTGATGGGGTTTGTATAGGCACTGAAACTGTATGCGGGCTTAGGGTGGCTAAGAGGGGATGTCAAATGATGGTGCTGTTTCGGCCCCTGCAAACCCCACCTGTGCCTCAACAGTACTATCATCATCTTCATTATCTGCATGGACACCAACATCAGATTGCATGCAGGAGGGACCCTGACCCACCTTGCCACCTGTGGGGGAAAGCAAGAAATGCACTTTAAGATCTGTACAGCATTGCATAACAGTACACACACACAAACATACACACACACACACACACACACACACACACACACACACACACACACACACACACACACACACACACACACACACACACACATTCCACCTTAATACCTAACTGTCCATGACTTTACAGTCAGTCCCACGTTTATTCCCATACGTTCACCATCCTGCATCACACTTGGTAACATACACTCATTAATACCACTCATTAACATATCATTCCTCTAAATGCCTAGACAAGTGATCACAACACAAGACCTGTTACTCCATTACCTCCTTGACCTGAGTGGAGTGGTTTTACATGGCCTCACTGCTGTTATTCCGTGTTCACCCTGTGTATGTCCGGACATCTTGAGCATGACCTCTATATGTGAGGAGCTACTGTGTTCACTCCATAATGTCACGTACTGGAGTGTTATGTGTAAGTATTGCTCGGTACTTGCCAGATATGCTGCTCAATCAACCTATCATGTGACAACTGTAATATATGGATACACTCCCTTGTGTTGTTTAGTAATTCCCCAATGCATCTGTAGTGCTGCATACATGGGTTGTCAGTCACCTCTCTGCTGAATGCAATATTAAGGCTATACCTGGTGTCTACTTTTCCTTCCAAGCATGTTCCATGCTACAGATTTTATTATACTATCGGCTGTCCTGTGATTACATATCAGGCAAGTATTCCTGGTGTGTCATGTATCAGTCCATGTAATGCATGATCCCAAAGGGAAGTACTGCCATATGAACAACCCCACAATTACACATGTGCATACAGGGACACCCACACAAACACACACACATATTATTACACACACACACACACACACACACACACACACACACACACACACACACAGGTGAGTTTGCACAATGATAGTACACACAGTCCTCCTATTACCCATCTGTCAACATGCATAACATATGGTACACAACAGTATGCAGTGCAGCTATAGTCAATCCATGCTAGTGACAGTATACATTTGTGTGATGCATGGGCTGTGTAAGTAGGTGATGCCCCCTCCCCTGGATACCACTGGACCTATGTACACAGTATTGCTGTGCACCTGTTTTGCACCACGCTATGTACTGTGCACCAAACCTCACAGGTGTACAACCCATTGCTTAATGTGTAGTACTGTGTCAGTTATGTCAGCTCTAATGCTCACAGCCCCTATGTTTTTCAGCAACACATACCTGGGATGATATGTGGACAGATGTCATTTGTGAATGCCTGATGTCTGGTTTACAGATCTCAACATCAGCGGACCATATATGACCAATTCAATATTATTACACTGACAACCGTCAGACCATACCATGGATATGGGGAGTGTACACACCCTTATTGATATGAGGCACCCTTCCTTGATCTGTCATGGGACCACATATATTAATAGTACATGAGCCAGATATGTGACATATGTCCTGTACATTCACATGCAGTGTCTACAAAATGTGTTAGGTGTGTGGATGCTGACTGCAATGCATATACTCTGTGTGTGCATATGTGTGCACACTCTTATCATGATGGTTTGTTGCACCTATTGTTATGTGTACTATAGCAGTCACTATTTCTGGCAGGGGTATACTTAGCATAGGCCATCTGCATTTGCCAGTGTATGGTCAGTCTGCCCTACACATGTCCCCCAAATCTGCATGATTGCAAGGTCTACTCATGTTCACATCCCTTGGTGTTCATACACTGCTGTCACTATTGCTGTGGGAGTAGGGTTATGTCTGCCACAGTTCCTGAACCTGACTGTGTGCAGATACAGCCATTCTTAGCATCCTTAGGATCCCTCATGCAGTGCACTAGTGTGTCATACTGACACCCCCTCCCCACCTTCAGCCTTTTTGCAGATGCTTGACAAGTAAGGCCTAGACATGTGTCAGTTTGCAGTGTCCCATACATTGAACACCATGTGTTACAGCCTAGTCCCAGCTAATAATGTGGACCACAGTAATGTGTTATGCCATAGTGTACATCTGTAACAGTTGCCATTGTAATACTGGTAGATACACTGTTGTTGCACTGTATAAGGGTGATGTTTCACACATGACCCTACTGTAGGCCATGTGTCCCACCACTATGTTAATCCCTGTGGACACATTTCACAATGACAGGATGCTAGTCATCTTGCAGGTGTCTGACATACCCTTCCAATACCTCATCATGTTCACCACTGTGATGGAGTGCATTTAACAGCAACAATACATGAACATGTAAAGCATGCATTCTGGGTAGCTGTGTTAGATCTGTGCATGGAATATACTATAGCCATTACATGCCTGGTGTATTGGGAAGCATCAACATAAACCATACTCACCAGCTACAGGCTGCTGCCTTGGTGGTATACCGGAGGGACCTACATAAGTGTATGAGAGATGCAAAGTCAATGGCCACACCTGTGGCATTGCTACAGGGTGGGTGCAGCATTACAGTACATCAACAGTACAAGTCCACAATACTACTACTATGTATGCGCATCTGTTTATTACTGCTATGCAGCAACAAACTATATATATGACATGTCAGATATGCATGATCTACCTGTATGTAACAGTGGTCTACTGATGTGCCCTGTGGCCTTACTTGCACGCTCCTCAGCCGGTGTGTGGGTAGCACCCACCTCCACAATGGTGTCTGGCAGTTGCTGGCGAGGAGCTCCTCAACATGTGTTACCAGGCCATATCACATGTGGGACCAACCCTGGGGTCTCCCCATGTACTGGTCCAGCATTACCTTCAGGTGGAACCACCTTATGGGATGTTGTCCCCACCCCTGGGGGCACACACAGACATGATCCTGTCCCCCGAGGTCAGGTTCAGGGTCTGTTCCATAGCGGGCTCCACAGACACATGTGGGATGTGCTACATCACCTTGAAGCACCCAGTACACATTCACAGGATCCACATGCTCCTCCTGCTCAGCCTCCAGTCCAGGCACCTTCAGAGACGTGGACTGTTGTTGTGAGTAGCAATGGGTGGGAGGCTTTTCCCATTGATTCCATATTGGGGCCCATAGGTCTTCCACATCGCAAACCATACACACCATCCAGTGTGTTTACTCAGCACGTGTCATATGTTACCCCTGTAGGATGTCCTCTATATCTACCAACCCGGACCACCTCCACAAATATACCTGACATACTTTGCCATATTCCCATTCCCTACTTCACAGACAAGGGCAATGTGGTCCCAGCAAGGGGGTTTACATGTGACATACCCGTCCATGTTGCACACACTTACAGCTGTATATATATCTGTGTGTATTGCTATGTGTACTGTTCCCTCACACATAGCATGCAGCACTGTGGTGGTAATATAGGGGACATGTATTTACATACATATATGTGTGTGTGTGTTTGTATATATGTAGACGTGCATATAAATATATATCTATATATGTGTAGATATATATGTGTATATATGTGTTTATATATATGTCTACATATGGGTATCTGTATATCTGTGGACATACATGTAAATATATATATAGATAGATATATAGATATAGTATATATTTATATATATAAATATATACACACACACATATACATACCTATATATGAGGTACATTCAGACATCAGGTCCACAATCTCAAAACTCCTTCCTGCACAGCTGCACTGTTCTGCCTTGCTACAACATAGACAGGTGCCACATATGGACACAGCCTAACATTAGGGAGGTATATATAGGGCCAGATTACAGGTAACCCTATTACACACCTATGGCATTTCAGCATGCTACAATACATGTTAACCTCAGTGTCCTGCAAGTGGTGGGCTGTGGAACCCATGTGTCCATCATTATGGCATTACTTCCACTACCAGCTATTGGCTACAGTAATATACATCCCTTCCATTACACACCACACACTATATTGGCATACATCTTGTCAGTTGGTGCTGCTCTACACAGTTGACGGGTATGGCCCACTTCCCACAGGGACAGACTCTAATGTCCATAGCAGTTGTTCAGCTGAAGATCATTACAATAGCAACACCCGATGGCACATATATATCATTCCACATCATCTACCCTAGTATTATGGACCAGGTACTGCAGTCAATTACATGCATACATTTTTCACTTGCCTGTTGTGGGGATGAGGTCTGTTGTGGATAGTATCCTTGTAGGAGGTAATTTTTTTTTCACTCCTTAGCCTGCTTCCTTTGTTGTATTTTCTGTTGTTGTTGTGGTGCAGGAGCTGTTGTATGTTTTCAGTTTGTTTTCTGTTTCACTTTATTTCTCTGCGTCTCTCTCTCTCTGTCTCTCTCTCTCTTTCCAGTAAATGGATTGAGCTGCCTAGAACAGATTACAGCATGGCTTTTGTGGGTGATGCACATGATCAGGTAATGGCCTCTGCATCAATCAGTGTCCTCCACTTGCTGCCTGAATGCAGGCGGCTGTGTAGCACTTTCAATTACCACTGTTATGGCAACCCACTACTATAAATCCCTATATTATATGGGAGTGGTCCCTTTACCTTTCCTGTATGATGGACATCTTTCCTGTGTGTAGGCAGCAGTGTTACAGACAGCAAGAAGCAATACCTCTTACAAGAGGACTTGCACACTCGGACCAGCTACATATTTGCATGAGGTACCAGAACTACAAACAGAGAGTGTGAGTACTGTTGCTGTATGCATTGTATAGCACCAATGTTACAGGGTTTGTGTGTACATACTAGTTTAACACGGATTGCAGTCTGTCTGCATAGCTCTCAACTGTGTGCCTATTGGTTTGATGGGCAGAGGTGTGCGTGCTATGTTTTGCCTGTCCACCACACAGGTCTTGTGTCAGATATATCACTGGCTGTGTGTGCGTTGAGTGCTATCAGTACATGGCTACATCCATTTGTGTTTCTGACTTTATATTCCTAAGGGTATGTTGCAGACTATCCTGTGACACCAGCAACTTGCTTAGTGTATGAAAACACCATTTCATATATGGGCCTGTGTTCCAGCCTCTGTCCTCCACCTACATACCAAGCTTTGTCCATATGACATGCTGTCAGGGGTTGTTATGTAGTGGGCTGTGAGTATGTCATGCTGCCATTCCTACCATCATTCCACTGCTGTTGTGGCCCCCACACATATTGTGGGGTTGGGTCCATATATGTGTGGGCTTCATCTGCACAATACATGTGTGCCCTTATGCAGTCCAGAGGCCAGTGTATCTAACAGTGGTATATGGCCCTGTATGTCAGTTAATGGGGGAGTGCAGCCTAACTAACCTAGGCTGTTACAACATGTGAGGGGTATCAGGGGTAAGCTGCCTTAAGGTATTTGAATGTACATTACCATACAACTCACCTTGGGTAAATGCAGGCCTACTGCTTCCTGCCATACATACTGTTTTGTTTGCAAGTGTGATTGTAATGGTTTCAGTTATGCCTTGTTATATCACAAATACATCCCATTGTGTCATCTGAGGTCTTTACCCCCTAGGGATTGTGTACAGAGTGTAGATAGAGTCTGCTGGACTATACATCTGCATTACTTACTGTTGATTGTTATCCTGTGGCCCAGTTTGTCTTTACTGTTGTACTACTTGAAAGCCTTGGCCTGGACAGCAGCATATGTAATTCTTTCCAGACTGTTTGACAGTTGCATTAATCTGTTTATATGTATTTCAGAGTCTAAACAGCTATATGACATGGCATATACAACTGTAACATTACACAAATAAAGCTTTCTCATGTATGCAAACCTGTGTGTGGTGTTATGTCATTTGATCTCTGTGTGGGTATATGTTGCAGGCAACAATTGTCATTTGTATGGGTGACTCATACAGTGTCCAGTTGGTAAGGTGGCAACTGTGGGCATACTGGCTGTTCCATATGGTGTGCACCCTCTGCATATGTATCTTCCTATACATATCTCTATGTGTGTGTATGTGTAGTTACATATATATCTATATATATGTGTGTATATATATATGTGTGTGTGTGTATATATATATATATATATATATATATATATGTATAGATAGATAGATATCGGGTCTATATTATTAACTCGAACATTTAGAATAGCGAATGCAACTCCACCAACACATAAATGTCGATCTACAAATTCAGCGAACTACCAAACCATCGAACCTGAAGACATAGAACGTATTTGCTGGCCAGCAGCGCGATAGCGGGGAATGAGGAAATATATCCTTTTCCTTTCTGTAATGTGGTCTCAGAGTTGGTATATTTAAGCAGGGGGTGTGGGGGGCACAGCCCCCCAAATGGGGTGTGCAGGGGGGCTTGCCCCCCTGCAAAAAAGTGTGTTAATATAGTTTTATTTACTTGGGTTTGACTTACCTGAATGGTGCTTTTGATGATGTAATGCGTTCGATGTCTTCATTTTCGATGGTTTGATAGTTTGCTTGATTTGTATATTGATGTTTATTCGTCGACGGAGTTGTATTCATTATTCTAAACATTTGAGTTAATAATATAAACCCATATACATATATATATATATATATATATATATATATATATATATATATGTGTGTGTGTGTGTATCTGCATATATGTGTCTGTGTATATGTATCTTAGGAATGTTTAGGAATGTTTATTGCTTCCACATTGTACATTCCCTATGGTAGCCAGACTATACTGCATATGTTATTGATACCAGCCTGATATCATACAGGTGGGGTAGATTACTATTAACATCTTGTGCCCATGTTGTGTTAGGTCCTGGTTATGGGATTTGCACCAGTTGGTATTGTATTGCAGGGCAGACCTGCTTGGCTGTGGGGGGGTGGGGGGGTGGGCGAATATCAATACATACAAGACATATGATGCTTGGGCCCCCTCACCCCCACTAACAGTGCATGTGGTCATATATGTATTTGTTATGTTCTCTTTTATATCTATAGATATGCTTATATGTGTATATCTATATATATATAGATATGTATATATATATTTAAATATAAATGTATGTACACACACACATACATCTACATGTATAAATACATTTCCTGTACTGTTGAATGACTGTACTGGATGATATGTTTGTGAAAACATCAGGGTTATGTATATCTGACATTGCTTAGTGGTAAATCACTTTGGCTATGGTGTGTAGGGTCTTGGGTTTGAGACTTGCAGAGGCAGTTTATTTTGTTGCTGGGCATAACAAGGGCCATTGGATGCAGAGTGATTAAGGCACTTTTAAGCAGTTTTAAGTGGGTTTGCACAGAGGTAAGCAGTGCTAACTTCTGGTTACAGTTTCTTATACTGATTTAGCTTCTAAATTGCTTAACCTGTATAGGCATTGCTTACCCCTGCACAAACAGGATTAAACCCGCTTACTGCTGCTTAAAAGTGCTTACTCCTGCTTACCCCTGCCCTAATTTCCTTAAAAGAAAAGAAAAAAGGGTTGATAGGAAAGTGGTGAAAAAGGGGCACAAAGAGGGAAAGACAGTAGGGATGTGCAGGAAGGGTGTAGGGAAGGTCCATAGCTGCCCATTTCTTCTACAGCAACAGCTGTGTATATACACTGCATTGAGGGTAGATTTGGACTCTCAAACCCCTGAAAGAGGGGTGAGGACAACAATAATATGTTGTGTAGCCAATTAGACCAGATTGCATGTGTCCAGTGGACATGTGTGTGAAATGGACAGCTATGTATAGGGCAAGATTTTTTTGGGGGTACAGATTGCCCTTTTTGTTCTTTTTTTCAGGTGAGAGTGGGATGTTGGGGAGGGATAGTAGGTATATTTGGGGTGGTAGGTTGGGTAGGTTAACAGACAAGACAAACAAGATGCATACAGGGGCGGTATATGACATGTGAGGCGTAAACACTTTGATGGGGTGGGATGTTGGGAAATCAGAAGCCCATGAGCTCCCTAGTGGAAATAGTGGGACTGAGGTCCCCACCCATGGGCATTCACCACTGCACCTTCACAGCCCTGAAGGTGGCTTTGCTGGGGGCTGAGTCAGAGAGCCAGGCTGACCCTCTAGTTGTGACACACAGCCCTCGAGCTGGCATAGCAGATCTCTGAACTGCTGGTTGAGCTCGCTATGCACCACGACCTGGACTTGGGAACAGGTGACAGGTTCCTGTCCACGCCCGCTCCCAGGGGGGGCAAACCCCATCCCCTGAGGCGGTTCCATCCGAAGGTGGAGCAGGACCAATGGATGAGGAGGTCCCAGGTTGGGCCCCAGATGTGCTGGTGCCCGGTGCCATGGTCAGCTGCGGTGGGACAGGTGGCTCTGCTGGGACCGCATTCCCATACATGCTATGGTGTTTATGTTTTATAAACATGTGTGGATTAGTAATAGCACATTCCAGGATTAGGTATAACATCATGCATAGATATTCCCATTAACCCAGACATCAGATATGGAACAGTTGCATAGCAAACAGAACACATGCATATATGGGAAAACAGTAGTAATTACAACAGCATGCAGATACATCGATGGCGACATGCCACCAATGTGGGAGTATTTCAACATAGCACATGCATAGAAACAGATTTAAATAATTATCGAACAATAGGACATATGTCCCAACATTACAGTTAAGTCAGCACATACCAATTTAGTTGGGTATTTAGTTTATTGTTGCAGATATGGTGGTGGGGGGGGGGATGTCAATTAACAACTAGTATATTCCTGTAGTTCACATTACTTTCCTAGTCAGTGCTGTTATCTGTACCTTACAAGTATTAGTACACTACTCTATTGCCTTACTTTGGACAGTGGTATGGCTGTCGACAAGTATATACATGAACTGGTGTTACCTGCAGTATAAACCTCTTACCTGGTATACCTGTGAAGGAATTGTTTGTCAACACTAACTGTTTTTACACATACTCCCAGATTCCAGGTTGATGTAATTCACATACCTGTCCATCTCTTTTTGCACAGACTCTGGGCATGTCTTGACCACATACAGGTGAACCGGGACATATTTAGACTATTGCCCTCTTAAACCTTTAGTGACTTACAATAAACTTATACAGGACTTCCTAGACAGTTATATTATGTAGCACAGTGTGGGTGGAAGTGATGAATAATACCTTATTATTCAGAGCAACTGCAACAATAACAATAGCATACATTACCAGAGTAAACAGTACAAGTATAGGGCATCAATCTTTTATCTCTAGGCACAGTGTTCATATCTGACGGACCTGTGGCAGCAATGTTTGTTAGCACTACCTGAATGTTGCCACACAAATTACCAGATTCCACATTAGTATTACACACATACATCTCACTCTGATGTTCTTCGTGTTTCACTGTTGCAGTCATTACATTTGGGTAATCCTGCTGGCAGGTTCCCCTCAGTCGGCCTGAATTCCAAAGTCCTGGGTCCTGCATCGGCTGCTGTCACCCCTTTCCTGACATCAGGTCATCAGAGGTATAAAAGATGGGGCCGACACCATTTTCTTTAGTCTGTATGTAAATACGTGTCCCCTAGTCTGCAGAAGCAGTTCGCAAGTGCCGGTCGGCAGACTCCTGAGATTTTAATGTTCGAGTTTCAGATCCGAAGTCTTCAATAAAGCTAAGTACCCCGTTAGGGAAACTTTTTTCTTGCTCCAGATCGATGTCAGAAAAAGTTAATAATTGTATTTCTTGTGGAAAGCAAATACCTCATAAGGACTTTCATTCTTACTGTATTCCTTGCCTAGGCCCTGATCACAACATTGCTGGTTGTCAGTTTTGTGCTAGATTTAACCAACGCACTATTAAGCGTCGGTATGATTTTGCTTTAAATTATTTTGGACCCCGGTTTAATTATCCAGAAATGTCGTCAGATAGCCATCTGACTACCGGAGTTCACAAAAAACGCAAAGAAAAGGAGAGAGATAGACAACCAAGGCCCAAAACCGACGACGAAGCTTCTCCTAAGCCAGTTGCCGGTTTGCCGGTTCTCAGTGAGGCGCTTTTGCAGCCTCTGACGCCCGCTACTTTAGAGTCACAGGCTGCTACCCACTCCCATGTGGAGTCGGCCATACCGCTGGAAACTCAAGGTATTGGAGCCTCGGATACTATTCCTTCAGATGGGTCCTGAGCCGCTGAGCAGGCACCAGCTTCTGAGGGTGTATTCAGACCTAAACATCTTTACATTAAGCCAACCTCAGCTTCAAAGGCAAAGACTAAAGCACCTTCTAAAGCAAAGAAACAAACTCAAGAGCCATGTGGACAGGCCTCTATGCCCAAAAAACAGATGCTCAAAATGGCTGAAGACTTAATTACCTTGATCAGGGGTTCCCATCCCCCTCCTGATAAGAGGCCTAGGCAAGAGACTGACTATGAATCTTCAGATCGGGTTTCTATTTCTTCTGATTCCTCTTCTGATCAGGAGTATTCTCTTCCCCCTATGAGGATTCTGATGTTGAAGAATCTATACCTTCAGCTTCTCCTCCAGAGGACTATTCTTTTGGGGAAACCTTGCATACCATGAGGGAGCATTTCCACTGGGAGAGCCAAGATTTTTCAGAATCTAAAAAGAGGCTCAGGGATTTCCTTTTACTACCTCAACACAGACCACTAGCCATTCCACCTGTGTTAGATATTGTAGATGATGTGTTTTCAGAGTCTAGTCTTACCCCTGACTCCTTACCTCCAGCTCCTATTATGCCTGACAGATATTACAGGGTTCCAGACTCTCATAAATTCCTTTTTAAAAACCCTGCTGCAGACCCAGAAACTATTTCACAGGGTCCCAAAGGAGTTATGGCTTCCGCTGCAAAAAACCCCTACCCCCTCTGACAGAGATTGTAGGGCACTGGATAGATGGGGTAAAAAGGTTTACACATCTGCTACCTTGGCTATAAGGGCCTTAAACTGTCAGTTTCATATGCTCAAATATCAGCAAAATGTCATGGCATTACTTAAACAGAAAATGTTATTAAACTCTGAATGTGCAGAAAACAAGGAAATGCAGGATTTATTGCATGCAGCTGAACAGAAAGCATACTTTCAATGTGGTTTTGATTCTTTGGAGGCCTCCTGTAGGGCCTCAGTTACGGGTTCTGTAATTAGGAGGCATGCTTGGTTAAATGAACAAAATTTGCCAGATCATGTCAAAGTTAAATTATTAGATGCACCTTTACAGCATGATACTTTGGTGTTAAGGCAGAGGAGGTGTTAAAGAAAATGGTGGACAAAGCTAAATCTATGCAAACTGTCAAAGATTTTTTACAAGTACAGCCACCTAGGTATAGTAGACACTGGCTTACAAAGAATTGGTCCTTTCCTGTGTCAGACAGACCTCAAAGGGGCAGATCCAGATGCCCTAGAGGCAGATCCCAGGCGCAAAGTTCCTACAGGTCAAAGCAATGGGGTGCTTCTACCTCCAAAGTTGGAAAAGACAAATCACAACCACACAGGAAACAGTCCCAATGACTCCCCCCTGCCTGCACCAAGGACTTATCTTCCGGCAGCACCCTTAGGGGGAAAATTAGCACTTTTTTCTCAAAATTGACTCATTATAACCCAGGACAAGTGAGTTCTAAATATTGTGTCACAAGGATACAATTCCATTTCCATACCCTGCCAAACGCAAACGGCTGGCCAGGTCTGCCAAAAAATCAATGGGCAGAGGCACAAAAACAAGTCTCATCCCTCTTGGACATGGGGGCCATTCAACAAGTACTAGAGCAAGAGCAGGGACAAGGATTTTACTCAAGACTGTTCTTGGTTCCCAGAAAGGACAAGACCTGGAGGCCAATACTGGACCTATCTATTCTGAACACATTCCTGGATATACCAAAATTCAAGATTATGACTTTTCAGCAGCTTCTGCCCATACTGGGCAAGAACGCTTGGCTGGTAACTCTAGACCTAAAAGAGGCATACCTGCATGTCCCAATCAGACAGTTATGCAGAAGATACCTCAGATTCAAGGCTGGCTCAATGCATTACCAATTCTCTGCACTGCCCTTTGGCTTATCTACTGCGCCCAGGGTCTTTAAAAAGTGCCTGGCACCAGTAATTGCATTCTGCAGACAAAGAGGAAAACAAATATATCCTTACTTGGATGACTGCCTAATTCACGCAGAGAACAAGGACATTCTTCTACAGCATCTGGCGTTTGTCAAAAGACTTCTAACATGCCTAGGGTACACAGTCAATGAAAAGAAATCAAAACTAGTACTCTCTCAAGAGATAATATTCCTGGGTGCAAGCTTAAATACAGCTGCCCAGATGGCTTATCTCACGCCAGACAAACAAAGGCAACTGACTACCTATTTCAAAATGTTGGCAACAAAGGCCCAGTTATCTGCAAGAAAAATTCTGCAGGTTTTGGGCTTCATGGCATCCTGCATCCTACTAATTCCATATGCAAGACTGCATATGAGGAAACTTCAATGGTACCTAAAAAGTGTTTGGACTCAACATTGCCACAGCCTGGAAACAATGATTACTCTCATTCCCTGCCTACAACAGGAGTTTCGATGGTGGGCAAAGGCTTGTCACCAAAACAAGGGGCAGCCATTCACATTACCCCCCAGCAAGGCAGACAATAACAATGGATGCTTCAGATTATGTCTGGGGGGCCCACATGGCAGGAAGATGCATTCAGGGCACATGGTCCTCAACCCAAATGCATCTACATATCAATCAAAAAGAGATGCTAGCTGTTCAGAATGCCCAGACAGCCATCAAGGACCTACTTCATCCGGGACAACTTTTGATAAAGACAGACAAAACCATGGTCATATTGTATATAAACAAGCAGTGGGGCATACATTCTTACCCCCTTTGCAGACTAGCTATGACTTTGTGGGACACAGCATTAACTTATCAAGTACATCTGCAGGCACAATTCCTGTCAGGAAGGAAAAATACTCTGGCAGATGAACTAAGCAGAAATCTCATGGATCCCCATATGTGGCAGCTGGATCCACAAGTCTTCAGCATGATAACAAGGAAATGGGTTTTCCCGGACATAGATCTAGTTGCCTCCCCTCACAACTACCAACTAAAAAGATTCTGCACAAGGAGTTATCACAGACAAGCATGGAAAGTGGACACCCTATCTTTCAGCTGGGAAAAACCTATCAGTATATGCCTTTCCTCCACTGCCTCTCCTCCCCAAGGTACTCCTAAAGGTCAGACAGGAGAAGCCAAAAATGATAGAGTGCCCCAGACTGGCCCTGCCAGTACTGGTTTCCAATCCTAAAGAACTTGTCTCAATGCCCAGCTTGGACCTTACCTCAAATACCTCATCTACTGTCCCAGCAAAACAATCAGATCCTGCACAGCCAACTCAGGACTTTAAACCTGGCAGCATGGCGGATAATGTAGTCATACAAAACACACCTCTCAGCAAAGCTGTGATGGATGTCATTTTTGGAGGCCAGAAGGCCGAGTACTAAAAAATCTTATGCTGGAAAATGGAAGAGATTCTGTGCTTGGAACCTGGCACAAGGAACTGATACAGCTGTGCCAAATATTCCTCAGATTTTGCAATACCTAACTGAGATGCTGGACAAAGGCCTATCTTTTTCATCTATTAAAATTCATGCCTCTGCCATTTTGGCTCATTACAATACAGAGCCACAAATCTTTTCTCATCCCTTATTAAAACAGTACCTCAGAGGAGCCAAAAATGTAAGGACTCCAAGGAGATCACCACTGCCTGCATGGGACCTCAACTATGTCTTGGAAAAACTCACCCTGCCTCCTTTTGAGCCAGCTGCTACTGCGGATATAAAGTTTTTATCTTGGAAGACAGCTCTACTCCTAGCAATAACTTCTGCAAGACAAGTTTCAGAGCTACAGGCACTCATGGCTGTGGAACCTTTATCATTTTTTATCCAGACAGGGTCTCTCTGAGGACAAACCCAATATTTATGCCTAAGGTGGTGTCCAGTGTGGCTCTTAACCAAACTATTCATCTGCCAACCTTTTATCCAAATCCACAGAACAAGGGGGAGAGAATTCTGCATTCTATGGACGTACACAGACAGCTTAGATTCTACTTGGACAGAACCAAAGTTTTCAGACAGACACAGCAATTACTAGTGGCATATGCTGCAGGATCACAAGGAAAGGCTATCTCAAAGCAGACTATTTCAAAGTGGATAGGCCACTGCATTCATTTCTGCTACTTACACCATGGCAAGCCAGTGCCTAAGGGCATTAGGCCACATTCAACCAGAGCTGCAGCCACTTCAGCAGCCTTTCTCAGGGGAGTACCAACCAAGGACATTTTAGAGGCTGCTACTTGGAGTTCAGTGCACACCTTTACAAAGCACTATCATCTGCCACTCTACTCTAAATCCAGGGCAGGCTTTGTCACTGCAGTTCTGCAGGGCCTGATAGCTGCTCCTAATGCTGTTTAGCTCCAGCCTCCCATCCATAGCTTTGGGACTCTACCCAAATGTAATGACTGCAACATGAAACACAAAGAACATAGTACAGTTGTGTACACTTACCATAAATGTAGATGCTCGAGTGTATTCACTGTTGCAGTCCAGGTTACCCACCCACCATCCCCCATTCTTCTGATGGAACCTATCTTTCCTTCTCTGATTAATACAACCTATGTGGTGTATTTGCTTGTAGATGAAGGTAAAGTTTATATTGGTACATGTATTTATTTATATATATATATATATATATATATATATATATATATATATATATATATAAATTTTGCCTACCCTTTTAGGGGGCAACTGACATCTGGGGCAAGAAAAACTAAAGAAAATAGCGTCAGCCGCATCTTTTATACCCCTGACGTCAGGGAAGGGGCGACAGCAGCTGACGCAGGACCCAGGACTTTGGAATTCAGGCCGACTGAGGGCAATCTGCCAGCAGGATTACCCAAATGTAATGACTGCAACAGTGAATACACTCGAACATCTACATTTATGGTAAGTGCACACAACTGTACTTTACTGTATACACTGTGTTCACAGCTTGACATCATGGGGGAGTAGATGGGACATACTTGGCTTATTACTCTCATAACATTTTGGGGAGTTGCTAGAGTGACAGGTTTGTTCTTACACATGTGTGACAATCAGTTGTATTTCTTGTTTGCTGCCTAAACATCTGGGATAATCCCACTGATTTCCCAGGGGGACAGGCAGCAGATATGGGCTGATTTACTGGACATTCTGGACATATCTGTACAGCTGTGGGGTATGATTTTGTGGGCAGCCTACTACCACTCCCAGTATTTGAACCATGGCTGTGTGTGCTAAAAAATGCAACAGTTCAAGTCTCAGTTGTGTGTGCTATTTGGATTTCATTGTCTGGCTTTTCTCTGTTTTATGTCTATGTCTCTCTCAGTTGTACTACATGACTTCTTAGGATTATACCAGTCATATACAGACATTCCTGCACATTTTATTTATGTTGCACAGTGTGGGTAGCAGTGCTTAATACAACAGTACTGTTAAGGGATTGCAAATCTACATTACCATATGATACCAGAGTAAACACATGCAGTCCAGCAGTTAGACCTTTATTGTCAGGCTATTATGCTTTTTTTACAAACAACCTATATGAGACTCTTCCTGCCATATTCTCTGGTGTATGCAGTACTTGCCTTAAACAATACAGGTTTTATACAGGCAATTAACTTACTACTACTTTTAGATTTATTTCCTATGACAGTACATGCAAGAGTATTACTAACCTGCCTCACATTGCAGCTGCTCCAAGTGACATCCATGGGCCTCCTGGTTTGGAGCTCATTCACTTGCCACTGTTAATGACATAAGAGGAATATTTAGCCATACCTATCCATAATGTACATGAGCTGGCAATTATTAAACAGGTAGTGGAGTGATACTTACACACTGCTGGGACCTCCTATGTTCTTCTAGCCTCTTGGATCCACTGATCCAAGAGATCTCCCTTTCGCCACTTAAGGTCAGCATAGTGATGCCTGATCAGCTCACCAGTTCGGGGTATGCCAGTGGCACTGGTGAGTTTACGGGTGAGATGGTCTCAGGCTTCCGCTTTATATTGGTAACCCTGGTACTGGCCCTGCAGCAGTGTTTGCTCATGGTCTTTCACAAGGAGTCCTGCCATGACTCTGGACTCCTGGATGCCCAAGTGCTGCGCCCAAAAGTGCACACCATCTCCCATTCCAGATGTAGTGCCTACAAGGGGAAACTCCAACCAGTTATGAGATGCATTCCCACCTGCTGGTTTTAAATAGGGCTGATTTCCCGCACTTTGCCATGATTGGAAGGTTTTGAAAAAGCTAAGCTATGGGCAAACCTGCTTACCTAAGGTTGGCATTGCTTAAAGGGGTATACCAATGGGCAAATTGAATTAGCTGCCCTACACATTGTTTACACCTAGCTGGGCTGTGCAATGTTTAGTGTTGCTTAATTTTTAATTTGCATAGTATTTGCTTTTTGGCATTGATTTATTATTCATTACATGTTATATATGTATTTGGTATCCTTGATTCATGTGTAAATACACTGTATGGGGTCCTTGTGTTTATTAGTAGATATCAACACTTTATTACAATGATACCTCACATATGACCTTAATGCAGTACTCCAGTTCACATATTTATGTCATGTAGTAGGTTATACAACATAAGACTGTATATAGATTCCTTTCATATGTTCATGTTCAGTTTGAATTTTCTATAGTGATAATCTGTTTGGTGATACCTCAATCTTATGTACTGTTGTGATGGCTTAGTGGTTAACTATTGTGATTATAGTGTACAGGGTCCTGGGTTCAAAACCTGGAAAGGCTGTTTATTTTGTTTCTGGCCAGGACAGCGGCTGTTGCATACAGAGTGATTAAGGCACTTTTAAGCAATTGTAAGCAGGTTTGCATGAGTTTAAGCTATGCTAACCTACGGTTAAATATGGTTACAGAGAGTTAGCTTCGATATTGCTTAACCTGTGTGCGCATTGCTTACCCCCATACAAATGGGCTTAAACTCGCTTACTAGTGCTTAAATATTCTCACTCCCACTTAATACTGCTTAATAGTGCTTACACTTGCTTACTAGTGCTTTCTCCTGCTTACCACTGCACTAATTTAGACAGTAATGTCTAATGGTTCTTGGGAAGGTGGTGGATTTGGAAACTGTATGGAGTTATCATTCATTACACATTTTACCTTCCATTTCTATCCCTGATTCCTGTGTACATACACTGTATGTGGCACATGTGATTATCTGTGGACTTTGCAACATTATGACACTGACACCTCACATCTGCATTTCATGCACAAATATATATTATTTAGTAGGTTATGCAACTAAAAATATTGGTCATAAAATGATTTGACATGGAAAATGGAATGTACTGGAGTAGGACTCAAACCGGGAATGACTGGTCATAAGGCAAATGCTCTGCCCACTACACTATTGCTGTATTGCTTCATTTGCATATATCTTGCTTTTTATCTTCTTGTGCCATTTAAGCTGCATTAACTCTAGCTAGGCGATGGGCAAATCCCTGCACCTACGGTTAAATTTCATCTGTTTCGTAAAAAAAAAAAAAAAAAAAATTATATTTGTTGTTTTAACTATTGCTCTTGTAGACATGCGGCGATGTTGCTGGGGGTATGCATACACCTATGAGCAGTCTCACTCATTCTTTTATGGCTAGTCTGCTGTTCTTCATTGCAGGGGCATGTATATTCTGAGAGCTCTGCTCTCAGACACACCCCCTGCACTCTTACACACTCCATGTAAGATTAGGAGCTCAGGCAGCGCACCTTCATTAATATGCATGCAGCGCTGCCGTCCTACTCCTAAACGTCCGCTTCCGTGCAGGACAAAGCTAGTCCTGCATGGAAGGATAGTGAATCTGGTGGTCTATCTTACCTTCTTCTCCTAATTCCCTGCTTTCATCCCTATTTATGCTAATTCCTACATTCTTCAACTGTCCATTAAGTCTTTCAATCACTTCCTCCATCTCTTGTTTATTCTTTACTACTACTATTATATAATTGGCATAAGTAAGCATTACTGGTGTCCTTACACCTTCTATGGTCTTGTAGTCTAATTCTTCCAATGCCATATTTATATTACTAAGTACTACATTCATAAATGATGCAAATAAAATATTGCTCATTTGACATCTTTGCCTTATCTCACTATTTGTATGTATTTCTTGACTTAACCATCCATTCAATAACACTTTTACTTTATTGCTTTTATATACTGTCTTAAAATTCTTAACAAGTTTCTCACTGACATTCTTTCATTATTTCCCATATGTCATGCTGTATTTAAGTCACCTATCATAATTTTTGCTTCTGCTTTTCTATAACAAATATCATGTACATATTTTCTTATCATTACTAATTCTTGAATTCCTTTCCTTCAAAATATAGTGTCTTCTACAATTTTATTAACTTTTCCAGTCTTATTTGTAAATATTTTATCAACCAAGTTAAGTTCTATCAGCCTCCAATTTCTTATATCATCTTTAGTCCCTTTCTTCTATACAAATCTCATCACTCCAATATATAGCTCTTCTTGACTAAATTCTTCTTCTAACCATTCATTTAACACTTGTACAAATAATTATTTTTGGGAATCCTTCATATCTTTATACAGGTGAGATTCTATCCCATCTAAACCCATTGCAGATTCTAAATCTACCATTCTTAGCACATTATTCAATTCTTCCATTGTAACAGCTTGTTCTATTTCTGTATTTTTTTGTTCTGTCAATTTTTAACCTTCCACGTATATATATTCAGTCTTATCATTTAAATATCTTCTATATACTGATTTACTATGCTCATTCTTTCTTGTTGTCTACTTACTTTCTCTCCTTTCTTATTTCTTTTTTTTTTTTCAAAACAGGTTTATTGTTTTAACATATAAGAGAAATATCATAACAATTTTATACAAGTAATTAAAAATAGGTATTATTATAATATTCAACAAAACAACTAAAGTATTTACAAAGACATCCACTACAATCAGATCAATTAATTAAACTAAAATACCATGCTATTGAAATTAAAATTTTTTAACAAATTTTGTAAATTATCCCATACAATAAAATAAGATGTTTTTCTGTTTGTTCTAGTCCTAATTGTGTTTATTTCCATATGGCACACTATATTCATAACATTTTAAATTCATTGAACGAAGGAGGTGTATCTGAAATCCAATTTCTAGTTATTATTTTCCTAGCCACTGCTAGAATAGACCATAACAAGGGAAGCTTAACCTTTTTAACACTTTGAGGTACAGGTGTGTTGAATAATATAAGAGATTTAGAAATAATGAAATTGTCTGTAAAAATTCATTAATTGACTTCCAGTATTCTTTCAATTTTATACAGTCATAAAACATATGAGCCCAGTCAGCATTAATTTCTACATTACATCTCTTACATAGATTATCTTTATTATTTATTTTATTCATCATCAAAGGTGTATAAAAAGATCTATGTAAAAATTTCCATGTATAAAGTCTCCAGACAATGGAAGACGTAGTTCTATAAGCAGATTCCAATATACATTGTTTATCTTGTTGATTTGGTGGGTCCCCATTAATAGAAGTGAAATAATTCCAGTATGAATCTACACTGTAAAAAGTTTCTTGTCTGATAACTTTATGTATGTATGAAAGTTTAACTTTATCAGAAACTTTATGTTGTAAATTTAATATCAAGTAATCAATCAGTGTTGGAATAGATTCTTTAACAGTTATAGACATTAAATCTATTTTATTAATGAGATGTTGTCTAAAGGTCTGAACCTCTAACCAGCAAGTTTCTCTTAGATCAAATTCTTGTTTTAAGAAATCTAGATTTTTAACTTTATAATCAGATATCAACTGATACCAGTACTTTAGATCATTATCTATAGCTAAATGAGTTCCTTCAGAAGTAGATGACAAAAGCATACCCTGAGTATACATTATAGGAAATACAATAAAATTCCATTCCCTATACTTAGGGTGCATGAATATAAAGTTACGATAACTAATAATAATATTTAATGGCTAACAAACCATATGTTTAGGTGTAATAGGTGAAGTACAACATTCCTTTAGTAACCATAACATGGAGTTATTTACAATCATATTTTTATGTGTTAAGGAGATTTTCATGAAGTGTATACTAATTAGCTCCCAATAATCTTTCCATTTTGTGACATATGACTGATCTATTAATAAAGTAATAACTTTTACAATAGAAGAGATAGTATATAAATTAAAGTCTGGAAAAGAAATACCCCCTTGAGACCAGATATTAGTATGTTTCTTTAATGCAATCCTAGGTCTATTAGGTGCCCATAAGAAATTTAACATTAGTGTGTTCAGTTTCTTGATGATTATTTTTGTAGGTGGAAGTATTATTGATTGTATTAAGTATAAAATCTTGGGGAATATTATCATTTTAATAATTGTAAGTCTCTCCTCCATAGTAAAAAACATATTATTCCAGGTATTAAAAAGATTTTGTATATTAAGAAAACAGGTATTATAATTATTATATATAATAGATTTAATATCTTTAGATAGTATTATACCTAAATAAGTTATCTGACCTGAATTGGGTACATATTTAGTAAAATCACTAATGAGAATATTTTTTGATGTATATATAGGTAGTATTTTAGTTTTTTCTTCATTGAATATTAAACCAGAAATACTTTTAAAATTCATCATGTTATCAAATAGAGACTGTATAGAAGAATTAGATCCTGCTGATGTAATTAGAACATCATCTGCAAAAAGTTGAATTTTGGATGTTGTATTTTCATCTATTTCAAAACCCTCTATGTCAGTACTGTTTCTGATCAAATTAGCCCAAGGCTCCATTACTAAAGTGAATAATAGTGGAGAAAGTGGACATCCTTGTTTTGTACCTTTAAGAATGGGTATTTTTTTGTGAAACATATGTTCCTACCTTAATATAAGCCAACGCCTTTGTATAAATGTTCAATTAGATTTACAAATGCATCCGAGAAGTTTGTGCACTTCATTAAGGTAAACAGATAGTCCCAACTTACTGAATCAAATGCTGAACTTATATCAAGACTAATAAGTGTTAAATCTTTCTTTTTCCTATTTGCAAAATCTATTAATGTTAAAGTTCTTCTTATATTATCAAAAGTATTTCTATTTACAATGAAGCCTGTCTGATCTATATCTATAATGCTGGGAATGATTGTCTTCAATCTATCAGCAAAGATATTCATAAACATTTTATAATCAACATTAAGTAATGAGATGGGCCGATATGAAGAACATCTAGTTGGATCTTTATTAGGTTTTAAAATTGGTGAAATAAATGTATATTGCCAAGATGGGGGGGTTATTAACTCAGTTTGGGCCAAAATAAAAACCTTATGTATTAATGAATATGTATTTTTAGAAAGGATTTTATATATCTCTGGTATAATACCATCATTACCCGGTGCTTTGTTTGATTTAAGCTTATTTATTTGTGTAATAACTTCTGTATATGAAATACTCTTGTCCAATAGTTTAATCTGTTGTTTATTAAGCTTTGTATTCATATTTGTGGTTATAAACTCCTTTATTTTATCTTTAGGTTCCATGTTAATATTATTATGGTTAATTTTGTGAAAGTGATTTCTAAATTCATCTAATATTTCTGGTATACTAGAAACATTCTTCTTGTTCCTTAGAGAAAAGATTTCTTTGATATGGTTTTGTTTATTCAACCTTTTTGTTTTATTTTTAAGTCTATGTAAGTATTTGGGGCTTATTGAATAAGACAAAAACTTGTATTTCTCTAAAGTTATTTTAACTTTATGAGTTAAAATTTCTTTGTATTTCTCATTTAGTTTGTTTATTTCTTCAATAACTTTCTTGTCCATAATATTTTCTTTATTATTATGTTTATAAGAGTCTAATTTACTTTGAATATCTAACAATTCCTTATCCCAAGATTTCCTTTTATTATTATACCATCTGATACTTTGTCCATATAAATATGATTTTAAGGCATCCCAAACATAAACAATGGAGACTTCAGGAGTGTTATTTATGTCTAAAGACCTGTTTTACTTCTGACAGTATATATTCTTTATAGTCTTTTAGTTGAGTTAAGTATGCTGGTATCCTTTTGATCTGAACATTATGAGTATTTTTATCATGAATTCAAAAACAATTGAATTATGATCAGATATAGGACATGAAATGATTTTGGAATTAATTAAATCTGTTACCATCTGGTTAGAAATAAAGACCCTATCTATTTTTGAATAAGTTTTGTATCTGTTAGAAAAATGGTGTATGGTAATGATTTTGAATCTATCTGATTATTAATATCATTCAAATGATAAGAATTAGCAAAATCCTTTAAATGTTTTGCATTAGATGTA
>NC_056739.1:673476793-673493006 GCF_019279795.1 Protopterus annectens | reverse complement strand
GACAGTAAAAAAAGGGTAGTGGCAGTTGAACATGGTATTGACATAGGCATGAGTGAAGTGATGCAGATTTTACTTGTTTTGTGCTTGAATAATCTCATGTAAATTGAGCAAGATGGGTTATTCATAGTAGTCCCTCCCAAAAAAAGAAGAAAGCTGAAAACAAAGTCAGGATATACACATAATGTGATTCACTCCATCATGAAATAAACTACTTTAGAAGTTTGTAATTCTAAGATGAAGCTGCCAGGTAAGAGGAAAAGAGGAAGGCCTAAGATAAGGTTTATGGATGTGGTTAGAGAGGACATGCAGGTGGTTGGTGTGACAGAGCAAGATGCAGAGGACAGGAAGAAATGGAAACAGGTGATCAGCTGTGGTGACCGCTAACCGGAAAAAGCCGAAAGAAGAAGAAGAAGAAGAAGTTTCTAATTCTACTAATAATTTTGCACTATCATCACTGATGTAAACACACTCCTTGGAGATGTATTTCCTCATAAAGGTGAAGCCTGAATGGATTAATTTTCATAGGATATATAAATTTGAATTCACCCCAGATTAGGATTGTTATTACACACAAGATTAGTTTACAGTCTTTTCTACTTTTATTTTGATATGTTTCATGTGTAATGTGTGTGTTTTTGTTTGAGGGATCTTTTCACACATTCTAGTAAACTAAGACATTCTTTGCACATTCTGCTCATGTGCATATTTTTATATGTACAAATGCACAGGGATTACATTTATGACGAGACAAATGTAGGTCACACCAGTGATACTTGGGCATTCAGAGACTGTTCCTGGTACGTTTAATCCTTTTTATTTTAATTTTACAGGTAGAAATCAAAATATCATTGATTTTGTTAGGCCATGAGCTACTTTCAGTCATAAAGCGTAAGCAAAATTTTATTTTTATTTTTCTAAGATGCATTTTCGCAATGTTGCAACCAGTATCTTAGCATAATGTTAGTATGTTTTTTTGTTACTGTGGTCTACCTTTCCTAAGAAGACACTTTAATCCACCCACTGTCCCAGGCATTATGTAAATATTCACTGAGTGGCTTTTCAAGGCACCCTGAAATTACCTTTCAATTCTAGTAGGGTGATCCATCTTAAAATGCCTGCAGCATTTGCTGTTGTATGCCGTTCCAGACACACTAGAGCAATAGTTACAATTTATGCTAATAATAGCATAAGGAAGGAAAACAAATAATATCCAAGCTGTCCACAGCATTTATTTTAACACTTTTTCTTAGATGTGTGAGATGTATAATTTACTCTGGTACATCCACTATCATTGGTTTCCATTTTCTATCAGAAATAACACAGTGATTGTAAAATGTATTTAATGTAAAATGAATTTTAACAGGACTTCATCTCCAGATGTTGACTAGCAGGGGATGGGTACCATGTTGTATGAGACTTCAGGTCTAAGAAAATGATGCAACAGACCTCTGGGTATGTTTATTGGTTCTACATGTCGTGTTTTAGTTGTGCTCTACTAAATGAACTCTATTATTATTATTACTCAAATTCCCTTTGAAACTTTATAAGTAATATAATTTGTGATTTGAGAAAGGCAAAATGAAAAGGAAATGAACACATAGCTGCTGAAATATTGTTTCATTTATGTAGCAGGAAAATGGAAAAATATGTGTTTTGAACTAGTGTGACCTTCAGATTAGTGAGACCTTGGCTAACACCAACAAAATTGATTACCTACAAAGTCATTTAACACAGCTAATTTGAGGAATGTCATGTTCTGCCCTTGTTCATTTATCTGTACAAGCAATGTTTGAAATAATCTAATTTAGAAATCTTCTTCCAACAAAGCAGAAGTATCAATCAGTTAAATGTTTGCGTTCTGCAGAGAACTTGTGTCATTTCAATTTTGAAATGTCATCTTAGCAGAATGCAGTGACTTTACATTTGAAAAGATCAACCTCCTTCTCTTCCCATCTGCAGAATATTATTTTCTGAGAGATTTAGCTTCTGCGCTTTAACAATTGACACCTGTGTTCATCTTTGTATCAAACAGATGTTTTTTTTTCCTCGACTGAACTAGTATTTCTCTTGTTTTCTCTATAACACCTTCTTTTAGGAAAATCTAGAGAGGAGGACAAGAGGTCCTACAGTTGTAAAATAATTCCAGAACAACAATGGCACCAGACGAGTAGCATCTTAAGTTAGAGGCACTCCTGAAAAGGTAAAGCTCTTAATCTGATTTGCTCTGAAAAAGCAGAACAATAAGGAAATATGTAGACTAGAAAGAAGGTACAATATCTTTAGAAGGGCTAAAGCCTTGTGGAATATTTTGTCATTTTTATTATTACAGTACATCTTACATTTCTCAGTTTTTTAAAGGTAATCTAGAGTTACATCTCTGCAATACTATTAATATTTGAATAACGATTCTGCATGCTGTACGTAAAAAGAAAACATCCCCAGCATGCTTTATAGAAGCAGAATGTTAAGTTTAATCCAGTCGTAATAATGAGGCAGAAAAATCATTATGTTTGTCTTAACAGTCATTTGCACTTAGATATAGCAGGACTCTCACTTTTTCATTTAACTTAAGGAAAAAAGAAAACATTTAATTTTTCTGTTTGACTGTGTTATGCTTTAACTACATCACAGGCAGTGTAGCTTTCATGTAATCTGGAAAAAGGCATGTTTCTATTTTCTATACTTGTTTTATTTGAATTAGCTTGGGCATATCAACCTTTTTCTCCTGCTTTCCTGTTCTCTAAATTGTAACATACATTGTCATTAACATAGTGGGAAAAGAGCTGTATAGCATGGGCCAGTAATAAATAATTGATATTTACAGGTACTCCATGGTGGGTGTGACTGCAACAATAACAGGTACTGCCAGCAAACCTAGCTGGAATTTTGTGAATAATTATATGTCATTTGTGAATATCAGACTGATTTACATAAGATGCTTGTGTTACAAATGTATTAGAACTGTATGGCATGTGTATGTCAAACTGATTTGTACAGATGTTTGTGCTAAAAAGGTATTTTTAAAGTGGTTGTGTTTGAAATGTATCCACAGTATGTCCTACTGGAGAGAACAGAAATGTACATGCACTATTGCAACATTTTTAAATGTATATGTTTTAACAGAGGAAACTGGAAGGTTAATCTCAATCCAGCAAAATTTACAATATATCTGAAATTAAATCACTTTACAGGCTATGCCATAAAGATGCTATCTCACATGTTTCAGTAAAGCCAGAGACACAGAGTCTGCACTAAGATGCTTTCTGTATTCTTTCTTTGGGATTAACTAAGTACTGCTCTAGAAGAGATATGAAATTGTTTTATGACTTCCAGTACCTGCCACAGATCTGAGCAAAAGCCCTTGTGTGTGTATTTTTACAGCTAGGTGCTAATACCTGCCAGCTTCCAGCAATAGGGTTTTTGCATGGGAACTATAAGTCAGATGACCAGAAGTGACGTCATTCTGCAAAAGTAATATTTTAGATATTATTTTGAGAAGTCTCTTAGTGAGACAGAGCATTCTGTATTCTGTCTTGGACCTGACAAGAAGGACAATTCAACACATCTGCCTTGCTCTATTACAAAAGTTATTAATGAATAGTAATTCTCTTAGAGTCAGGCAGGAATATAATGAAGCTTAGTTTAGACATGTTTTTTTCTTTATTTGTTTGAGCCTGTTCTTCAATGTTATTTTAAATATTTCCTATGATTTGAACTCTGATGTCACTCTGAATATATACTTAGTGTTTTCTTGTTCTTTTTTAACTATTACATATATTTATACATTTCATTGTGGCTAATCTTTGTAGAGATAGTTCAGTTTTGAGAGTGCTTGCATATTTATTTAGTGACACTGTGTCGGACACTCCTAATGGCCTTGCTCTTGGTCAGACTACCATTTGTATTAATATTAATTTCACTCAATATATTGGGTACCCTTGTTAGGGCCTTAAAGTAGCTGGTGAAGGGTTCTGGTGATACTCTGGACAAAAAGGGACATAGCTAGTAAACCTGTGTCAGCCTTTCCCAGGGGTGTGTGTGTGCAAATCAAATCTCCAAGAGTGTGTGTTTCAGCTACTTGGGCAGGGACATAAAGCACTGGTTGTACAGAGAGAGTGTTGGAGGACTTGGCTTGGAACCCTAGCTAAGGACTCAACTCTATAGCTGTGCCAGTGGGGTGTCTTATTGGGGATATGGAAAAAGAGAGAGGAACCAGCCCTGGACTGAAGGTGTTCCCTATGTGCTCTTAAGAGAAAAATGTGCTTGATTGTGCTTGATGCAGAGAGCTGTATCTGGGGATACAGTGTGTGTGCTTGTTATCCTCCCAGTGCACTTCCTCCACTGGTGCCAGTGTTGAGGATTGAGGCACCTTGATTACTGGCCCAGAGGTGGGTGACACCACAGTGACTTCAAAGAAAAGGGGGCTGTATAAGCATGAGAGGCAGGGTGAAGCTGCATTGTAAGACAGCCAACTTTGAGCATGATCCCCACTTTACATTTCAGTTGCTTTCTGACCTTGTCATAACTACAGCAAAACAACCGGGGTTTAATTAGGGGTTGCGATATCTTAGGTTCAGGCAAGGAAGGAACTGCAGAGTGTTCCTAAAGCATAGGAGCTTTAGTTGTTCAGTAGTGTCCACAACTGTGAGTACAGCACACACAGAGTGCTAATTGTATACATTGCTAGTGGGAACCAGTAAGGAGTAACCCACTCCTACATGGCAGCAGTATGATGCACAGGAAAAATAATTTAATAAAAAATGGATAATGACCACAACAATAAATTTTAGTTCACTGCTGTTAGACACACACACACAGTGCAGCCTACTGCAACTGCCCTACCTTCATGTACACACACACACACACACACACACACACACACACACACACACACACACACACACACACACACACACACACACACACACACACACATCCAGTAACTGTCAATTCTTTTGCAGTGCTCACCTTAGATTTCTGACTATGATCAATTAAATGAAAAAAATAAACATATGAATGGATAGATAAAGTCCAGAGTAATGCTTTTCATTCTGTGCTGTAAAGAGACATATAGGGTAACAAATTTCAACCTTTCTGCTGTCACACACACCAAAGCACACACACTCGTGACCAGCAGTTACAGAAATTATATTTGTTATGTATACTGCAGATGACTGACTATGAGCAAATGAGTAAAGGAAAAATAAATTAGTAAATAGATAATGGCCAAAGTAATATATTTTAGATCACTGTTGTTGCACAAACACTGTCCAACCCCCCTGCAACACACACACACACACACACACACACACACACACACACACACACACAATTACTAAAACTCCATAAGTCGAGTACACCTCACATGTCTGACTGTGATCAATTGAATAAACACATAAACATAAAGAAAAATAGATAATGGCTGCAGTGATGTGTTCTAGTCTGTCAGTGAAAGACACTTACAGTGCAAAACATTTCAACTCTTGGTCAGTCTCCCACAAACACACACACGCACACAACAGTTGCAACTATTTCTTTTATGTATGAATTGGATGTCAATGTGATCAAATAAGTGAGTGAGCGAATGAATAAATAAATAAATAACTGCAACAATCCCATGGATTCTGCAAGCCTTGCACGGTGTGTAGGATTAGTGGAGGAGCTCCAGGAGGCAATATGTCTGCCGTGTGATCCAGGAATAACCTGTAGGGGAGTGCACGAGTGCTCCTGCACTAGTCCTGCAAGGACTCAGCCCCTGTATGCAAATTACGCCATTTGCTGAAGAAATCCATGCAAATGAGGTGAATTTGCAATCCAGAAAGCTGGAAACTGGCCGTGCAGGACTAGTGTAATCTGCAGAAATGTATTCCACCAGTAACGGAGTACATTTCTGCAAATTCCAAAGCGGAGCCATGACAGCTCCAAATAAAGGGTGGATATCATTTAGAAAGCATGCCAATGGCCAAGTATAAGGCCAATGGCATGGAAAACAGTTGAAAAAAAAATCAACTTTTATTTGTTTTTAGCCAATCTCGGCTGTTTAAGCATAGAGCAGCGGCACACAAACGGGATCAGGGGAAAATAAGAAAATAAACCTAAAATAAGCATTCTAACTAAAATCACTATTCTGCCATTATAGTCAATGGCAGGCAGAAGACAACATGGCCAGTGCAGATTGAAGCCCTGTGGCTCAGGTTTGCTCAGGTGGCCAGTGTCAGCTACAGCCAATTAGTCGTCTGAGGCTAGGCAGCAGAACACTACTATCAACTAGCTAAACACTGGGCCCCTGTTTTTCAAGGAAAACCAGCATATGAGCAGAACAAGCACTGAACTTTAAACAAACAAAACATGAAATGGATGAGCAAGCAGCAGCCATCATATGGCAATGGAAAACAGAGAGGGAAAGGGTGGGTGGGAGAAAGAATGAGACCAACCCCAAAAATGTGTGAGGGAGTGTCAGAATCAGCCAGGCAATAGCAGGCAGCCCCACACACTACATGACTACAGAATAGCACTTCACTATAGTGTGGGATATACTCCCTCCTACAGCAAATTGTTGAGCTGTGCCGGGCCATGCCTGACACACTGAACCTGAGGGAGGGGAACCCCCATCAGGATACCAAGGCATGAAGAGGCTGAGGGTGGTAGCCACAGGTACCTCCCAGAGCTCAACTGGAGATATCATGGGATCTCGCAGGCATCAGCATCCAGAGTATCGGCCAGTTCCTGCATGCCGGTGAAGCATATATATTCTCAACACCTGTGAGGTGTTGGCCAGCAATATGCATCTCTTCCATCAACAGCAGAATACCCTGAGTAGTGGGTGCTATAGACTGCATGCACATATGCATCAAAGTGATCCTCTGGAAACAGCTGCAGCATGAACAGGGCCACACAGCCCCCCACCAATGCCAAGGCCTGCACAGGCACAAAGTGACTCGAGGAGGAGCAACCTGAGCCTGCCCCAGTAATCAGATGGAGGCATGCCCAGTATGCCCTGGCCTTGGCAAAAAAGCAATGGATAGCACATACACTGACACAGGGGCAACCCAGGGAATGACACCTCTCTCTGACTCGCACATACAGTAAAAGGGATGCCAAACATGACACTACCTGTGATCAACAATGTATAAGGAGTGTACTATGTGTATCAAACATAGGCAGCCCTCCAGCACCATCCTCAATACTGGCACACCCACAAGGTAAGTCAATCAACCTACCAATTGCCGAATGGAGCAGAATGTGTCATTACCTGTATCTATGGTATGGATGTGAGCATGCAAGGGAATCAGGTGGCTGAATGGTATGCCAGCAGATAGTAGACACCCATAGTGGCACCATGACATCTGTAGCAAATACTGGAGTCACCATAGTAGCTAGTATTACACAGGGTGACAAAACCCACTGCAGGAAATGTGCTGGGTGACATGTGTGTCCATATGACTCACACATGACAGTCAGGGAGGTTCACATACTCAACAACCATCTCAGTCAGTAGGACAGGTGTAGACAAACACAAACAGAAGATGTGCTATGGCCTCTGAATGATGCCTATGGGTAACCTCCTGCCCAGGTCTACACAGACAGACTACAGCAGGTCAGGCAGTGGGATGTTAGTTCTGAAGGGTAGGAAGTCAGACACTAATATGTAGGTCAACCAAAGCTAAGACCTGTGGTACACTGATATGCCTCTGGCCAGCATGATAGGTTAGAATACAGAATGAAATGGAGTACCTGACATACCAGTACAGTCATAGCAAATGTGTACAAGTGCCAGGTATGCCCCCCATCCTATGTAGACATGTAGAAACAGTATGTATGGTGTGCCCCCCAATCACGTGTAGAAATGTAGAAACAGTCAGGTGTGTCCCCCCAATCCTGTGTAGAAATGTAGTAACAGTCAAGTGCACCTCCCCAATCCTGTGTAGAAATGTAGTAACAATCAGGTGTGCCCCCCCCAATCCTGTGTTGAAATATAAAAACAGTCAAGTGTGTCCCCCCATAACCCTATGTAGAAATGTAGTAACAGTCAGGTGTGCCACCCCACTCCTATGTAGACATGTAGAAACAGTCAGGTGTGCCCCTTCCCCCAATCCAGTGTAGAAATGCAGTAATAGTCAGGTATGCCCCCCAATCCTGTGTAGAAATGTAGTAACATGTATAAGTAGGTATAATACGAGTGGAGCACAGATGCCCAGAGGTGGCCAAGGTAGCAGGATAGGTTGTAGCATTTGCACAATATGCAGGTCTGTGTGTGTTAGGATGGTGTGTGTTTCATATTGTGTGAGAGTGGTCATAATGTATGCATGTTGAGGTAAGATCTGGTGGCCATTGCCCACTACTGCTGATGACAGGGACAAGCCCTCACAACTGCAGTGCCAAATACAATCTCCATCAGTATAACACATGCTATCAGTAAGCAATTGTAAATGTATGGTGGTAATATGTGTCACCATCTGAAAGATTGACATGGCATAGCTGTTGGGCTAGATATACAAGCAGTACACAGGGGAAAATACCCCAGACATACAGTATATATTGTGTCACTGTGAAATGAAGACACCCTTGGAATTGTACATACAGGTATGCATCACAGTAACTGGTCTTGTAATAGGGGATACCGATGATGTCTGCCCGAACACTTGCAGATCACAAAGGTAGGACTGATGTATTTGGAAACAGCTTATGTACCAGCACATGCCAGCATAACTGGAATGCCCCATGCATATCTGTGTGTCAGATGCAAGTAGTGTCCATAGCACACATGCACCCAGCTCATGCAAACACCACCCACAGGTGCCTCTCTAGTCATATCCCTGCTGTGGGGAATGAGTACAGTATGACCCCACCTGTATATGACAATAGCGGAAGAATGCAGCATGCAGTGCAGGTGTCCCATGCAGATGTGTTCGTAGCTGTAGGTAGTAGCCTGCCACCTGAGCCACCTGAGCAAGACAAGGTATTGGCATGAACACCTATCACACCTAACCTGTCACCCCAGGGGGGAATATACTGTATGGTGGTCTGAGACTGTAGAACTGACAGAATGCAACGGCCTGCCACATCTGGCCCACAGCAACACCTAATGCCCCACAGGCCTCTGCCAAACGCCTGTGTCTTGCATGTGCTGCCAATGCATGTTATGTCATGGACACCCAAATAACAACATAACACACCCCACATAAGCCATATGCAAGGCCATGTGGACAAACCACAGTAACATATCCACCATGTCCCACTGCATGAACTGTGGACCAACACTAACACACACCTGTGATGGGATGATACCCTTAGGGAAAGTATCAGAGAATGTATGCATAATATATGGAAGAGGTTAGAATAACATAGAGGGGGTGGGAGCATGGGCAGCATGAAATGTGCAGGGTCCGACACCAAGCTGTGTGCACACTATCCCTGTCTAAAAACACATAAATGGGTGGCTACACACCTGCCCATACACCACAATAGGGGTAATGTCCTGACCCATGGCCCCTGCCTCTGGGTAACCTGCGTGAATCTATACAGCTGCGAGGCATTGCCACAGCAAGATAAGCCCATACTGTCATGTCGATGGGTGTACAAGTATGGGATCCTCTGCCAGCAGTGTACCAAGTTGCTGAACTGGATACACAGACCCAGCAGCAAGTGTATGCAGCTCCCCCTCCAGTATGGCATAACTTACCATGAATATGTAGGTGTCTGCTCACAATACCAGACACAGCTGCAGTCACCCTTGTCCCCCAAGACATCACTGTGAGCAAGAATGTTCACCTGACAGTACATGAGGACAGTAAATATCACTGTGTATAACAGTACACATGTCTGAATATCTCTGCTAACGGCAGTACCATGCAGTTGAAGTAGCACAGACGCAATCACCTACAGTACACACTATCCCCTGCACAGTTTGTCCCCATATTGCTAAATGATCGATGGATACCATGCAAAAACAGTTTGCTACCTGTAGGTGTACAACACAAAGGTCAGCAGCACTGGAGTACAGACTATCTGGAATTGATCCATATATTCAATACAGAAGTGCATTCTGGGCATGGTCACACACTTAGAGAAATGAAGGCAATGTCAGACAACAACATACTGAAAGGTCATACTGGGCATGCTCACACACTTAAACAAATGAAGCCCATGTCTGCAAACAACAATGGAACAGACATATCTGGCAGTTGCAGATGTTAGTGCAGACACTCCTCAGTATGCACCACTCATACTTTGCACACACAGTGGATAGGAATACAGGCCTATATCGAAGGACAACACACTATAATAAGCCATAAGTAGATGTACACAGATGTGTGGAAGAGAGTGACTGTGACAAGGAGCCATCCATTATCAGGCCAGTCCCACCCAGCACACAGCCAAATGGCTATAAACACACGAGGTTCAGATGTTACTCACTGTAGACATTAGCCACCAGTTTCTGTCAGCATTGCGGACTATTTGGTGCAAGTGCTAGCTGTGCAACATGACTGTACAAGGAAGTAGTCATCTAGCAGCTGTATACACATACCTGTGGAATATAACCCTGCATGTGTCTGCATGTGGTGTGTCAAACTCTAGATGAATGGTTATGGTCATGCACACTCACTGCCCTTCCCATAGTCCTACAGTGACAAGCCTGCTGAGGTCATCCACTTTGAAATGCACCTTTGGGAAAGTTGTAGTCAGTAATCTCCATGGCGTGTTCTACAACTGCGAACTGCTGTAGTGTGATACAATAGTTAGGTAGGAGTTCTAATCCTAAACATGGCAACTGTGTGTGTGTGTCTGTCTGTGTAGAAAGTAATGCTTTTTAGGCTAGTCACACTCACTGCAAATCAAATGCCCTACATTGGCAAGGCTGCTGATGTCATTCACTGTGGAATACACCTTTCAGACAACTGTAGCCCAGTAATCTCTGTGGTGCGTCCTATAACTGCTGTAGTGTGACAAAATATGTAGGAGTTTTAATCCCAGACATGGCAAGTGTGTGTGTGTGTGTGTGTGTGTGTGTGTGTGTGTGTGTGTGTGTGTGTGTGTGTGTGTGTGTGTGTGTGTGTGTGTGTGTGTGTGTGTGTAGAGAGCAATGCTTTTTAGGCTAGTCACACTCACTACAAATCAAATGCCCTACATTGGCAAGGCATCTGATGTCATTCACTGTGAAATACACCTTTCAGAAAGCTGTAACCCACTAATCTCCATGACGCATCCCATAACTGTGTCCTGCTGTAGTGTGATAAACTAGTTAGGTGGGGGTTCTAATCCCAGGCATAGCTACTGTGTGTATGTCTTTGCATAGACAGCAATGTTTTTAGGCTAATCACACTCAGTGCAATTAAAATGCCCTGCTTTGGCAAGGCTGCTGATGTCAATTCACTGTGAAATACATCTATGGGGAAAAAGTACTCCAGTAATCCCTGTGGTGTGTCCTATAGCAGCTTCATGCTGTAGTGTGGTATAGAACACTGGTAGGGGTTCTATTCTCACACATGGCAGTTGTGAATGTTTTGTGTGTGTTTCTATGTCTGTGTAGGGAGCAATGCATTTTAGGATAGTCACACTCACTACAATTCAAATGCCCTACTTTGGCAATGCTGCTGATGTCATTCACTGTGAAATACACCTTTGGAGAAGAAGTACTCCACTAATCCCCATGGTGCATCCTATAGCAGCTTCATGCAGTAGTGTGATGTAGAACTCTGGTAGGGGTTTTGTTCCCACACATAGCAGTTGTGGATGTTTTGTGTGTGTTTCTATGTCTGTGTAGGGAGCAATGCATTTTAGGCTAGTCACACTCACAACAATTCAAATGCCCTACTTTGGCAATCCAGCTGATGTCATTCACTGTGAAATACACCTTTGGGGAAGAAATACTCCAGTAATCCCCATGGTACATCCTATAACAGCTTCATGCTGTAGTGTGATGTAGAACTCTGGTAGGAGTTCTGTTCCCACACATGGCATGACTTGTGTGTGTTTCTATGTTTGTGTAGGGAGCAATGCATTCTAGGCTAGTTGCACTCACTACAATTCTAGTGCCCTACTTTGGCAATCCTGCTGTCATTCACTGTGAAATACACCTTTGGGTAAAGTACTGCTGTAATCTCAGTGGTGCATCCTATAACTATGTAGTGCTGTAGTGTAATATACCTAACTAGGTAGGAGTTCTAATCCCAGACATGGCAGGTGTGTGTCTGTTTGTCATTCATATCCTCTGTGGAGGTGGGTGTGAGTGTGTAACAACTGAACTCAACGTGGAGCAGGTTTTGCAAAATTCTTATATGGTGGCCCTAGTATATATCACAATGCCCACCGTACAGGGATAACAGATGTGAAATAGCTGAGATGCTGGGGTGCAAATCCATACCCCTACATGTGACATCAAGGTCAGCTGAACAATATTAGCAACCCTTGAATTACTCAGAGAGCACTTTCAACCCATGTTTCATACACACACACACACACACACACACACACGCACACTTGCCTAGGCAACAGCCACTATGTTGGTAGTACCCTGCATATTGCCCACTGATAGTAAACATGGTGTGATTTCAGTGGGCTACAGAGGGCATGGCACCCTGTCCAGTCCAATAAGCACGTAGATGCCAACAGTTCACCTCCCAAATGTTCCCCACTGGACACCTGCAACACCTATGGTGCCATCAAATGTGACCCACAAAGGAAAAACCATGCCTGAAAGGCATGCCCTGTATGGACAGATGCCACTGACATCAGGGAATACTGGTATCATGCTATCAATGTAGGTGCAGGGTCAATCTGCTGTCCATTAACAGTTCCCACCACATGAGGCCAGGACTGGCACATCTGATAACAATCTGTATACACAACATGGGCCAGACACCCCAGGTACAGTTCCACATGTCAATGTACATGCATGTGGGAGGTGTGCACATCCCAGACACCATCCATGTCATGGACTAAGGAACACGTACATGGCAAGCAATACACAGCATTGGCCACACCCAAAAGTCACCCAGGTAACTGGATGGTGAATACAATACCCACCTGTGTGGGCAAATCCAGACAATACACCCCTGAGTCACAATGCAGACCATTGTCATGTGGCCTGATGCCAAGGTATACCCATCACCTAGCCATGTATAGCCGTCTGGCAGAATCGACCACTACACACCCGTGAAGCAATGCACCCATGCATGTCAGTACTGGCACCCTGTATCTGTGTGTGTGTTGTATAATGCGTATGACCACATTCATACTTACTACAACCTACATTAGCATACTGAAGCATGCTGTCTGATGTCAGACACCTTCACATACCCTTTGCCCATATAACCTCTATATGACCCCTGTGGTGCATTTGAAACCTGTACTTTGTTGTCGCAATTGCACTAGTGATGAGTTGTATTCCTGGCCCTACCAAGTGTGTCAATGATGTGTGTTGACGCTGACAGATGTTCATGTGGACAGGCACATGTGCTACACCTACCTTATAGCTACCATATCCCTGTTGCAGATGTCACTCACCACCACATATATGTTTTGAGGGCTCCTCAACCTGTAACCTATATGGCACATCCAATATCTGCACAGACATGTGATAGCACTACATAGTCATCAGGGGTTTGATACCCTGTACTGGTAGGTGTGTGACACAGCATGCTTAAGTTTTACTCTCCCACCCTTCCCCTGACGTTTCTTTGCCTCTGTCTGTCTCTCTCACTCCCTCTCTGGTGTATGTGGAGACTTGCACCTGCTTTGCTTAGGCAGCAGCATGTGTATTTTAAGTGATGCTCATGATCAGCTGATGGCCTCAGCATGAATTGCAGCCCTCCTCTAGCTGACTGCATGTGGAACAGCTGGGGTAACATTCCCATAACTAATTGAATGAAAACACACTCAAATATCTAGGAACATCATGTTGGTGTTGGGCCTTTTCATTCACTGCAAGCAGGAACTCGATCTGTTGTTTGGCAAACAGCATCTGAGATAGATTGGGGAATTACCTCTAACAACATACACTGTGGAAACAGGCCAACACACAGGAGGGAGATGTGCCTGATCTGACTACAGACTGTAAGTGCTGCTATACTGCATTTGGAGTAATGTTGGTTTAACAGGGTGTGTGTTGATATGGCTGTCCTACATGTTTTAATACCTGCCATGCCAGTGCTATGTTTATGAGAAAACACCCATCTGTAGGGTCATCTGCAGACTGGGCAGTGTGTGGTGCCTTTTGTTTTGTGTCACCCACAGAGCACCTATCTGTGAACTGCAGAAGGTAGTGCGAGGATTGCTGTCTGTAGATGGTGACACCCGTGAGAATTACTGACTTCATATCCCTCATAAACATATGTTGCAACAAACCCTGTTACAACAGTAAATGTATGAGGTTATCACAGCAACGTGTCAATATTGGCCCTGTGTATGTGCCTCCAGCCACAACTCTGCCAACCTTTGTACATATGTCATGCAGTAAGAGGTGCATATGTGCTGTACACCATAATAAGTGACATATCTGATAACAAGCCACTGAGATATTAGACTGCTACACATGTTATGTATAGTAGGGGTTATATTTGATGACATAACCTGGATATTCTCTGCTTGTGTGTACAGTTCTGAGGTCTTTGTACTTATGGTGATTGTCAACAGTGTGTGTATTGCTAATATGTACCTTGGCCTGTGTACAGACTGTGGTACATGTCATTGTTCTTGGTCCTGTTCTATCTGATGTTACATGCTGCTCCACTGTATGCTACACTATCAGCTAAAATGTGTGTAGGACCAAACACACAGATGTCCCATACCACAGACAGGCATCGGACCACACAGTATATGTAGGGTTAGTGTGTGAGTGGCACATATGAGGATGGCGTTAAAACAGATAGTCCATATACTGTAATATTATGCTAGCTTACCATATGTGGCAGTGGCTATGTTCACACTGGTTGTGGTTATGCACTTTCACACAGTTGCCTGTTACTCTGTGCTGTGACATGCCTGTAGAGCCTACTATATATGCAGGTACATGTGTATTCCCCCATAGGAAATGTTGGCCAGTGTTGAGCCAGTATGCCTGTAGCCTGCACAGTGCTTTGTTACATGCCTAGCAGCTTAGTGTACTTACCCAGTGAGATTTCATGTCCAGATACTTGCCAGATATACTGCTGTGGGACCATCATAACACTCATGTATGTCAGACAAAGCAGTGGGATGCAGTGCAAATGTATGTCACTAACTAGTGGGTAGTATGTGGCCATATCACCTCTGTACCAGAAGTTATTATGTGTCAGGACAGACAGGGGTGTGTGAATGCATAACCTATGGGGGCAAATGTATACCAGTAGGTACATGTTATACCCATCTACATGGCTAACATCCACACTGTCAAGCTTGGTCCACATGTCTTGCACTAAGGGGTTTTGTGTATACCTCTGGACTGTCCAGTGTGTGCCAGACTGTCCAAATATATTGGCCAATATCTCCACTGTAGTCCACAGGAACATTACTGTGCTAGCAGTGGTACTGTACTATGATGTTCTAAGATGTCAGTCAGTTGCCAATGGTGCACATGTTAAAAGCAGATGTAACCTCCCACACACACCATGTCTGTGAAGACAATCCCTATTACAGTAGCAATAGTCTACAAATATACCTGCAATACATACCTGACATCCCCTTGCAATACAAAGTTGGGACTATAGGGGCTGAGGTAGGGCTACACTTCATGTTCAGGACATATGGTGAGCATATATATATAGATATATATATATATATATATATATATATATATATATATATATATATATATATATATATTGACATACATAGATGGATATATATATATATATATATATATATATATATATATATATATATATATATATATATATATACATACATATACATATAAACACTCAGATATATACATAAACAGAGCAATATATGTCTACACATATACAGATAGAGATACATATGCACATATACATATGGATATCTACATATATACCAACATAACTAGGCATATCTGTACACATAGGATGTGCATATATATAGCTAAATAGACATATATCTATATATACATATATATATATATGTATATATATATATATATATATATATATATATATATATATATATATATATAAGGATCTAGGACATTTGCTCAACTGAGCAAATGTCCAAATCCATAAAACCCGAACACACTTTAACAAAAGTGCTTTTTTAAATT
>NC_056739.1:673455373-673476293 GCF_019279795.1 Protopterus annectens | reverse complement strand
TTATATTGTGTTTACAATCGTTCCCTTACTGAAATGGTTATTTCCCCCCTTTCTTTCAAAGGTTTCTTTTTCCCATGAGAATAACACAGCCTTGCAAGGCACCTGGTCAATTACAATGTCCTTCTGTAAATGTTGCTCTTTCAAGGTTCCAGGCCTGTTCGAATACAATAGTCAGTTCATTTCTTAATACGTTCCTTTGTCTCTCTAGTAGGCAGCTGTACTCTATCTTCGATAGAGCTCACAAGGCCATCCTCCTCAGTGGAAGGAAGAAAGATATACATGTACATACATTTATTTTTCTCTAACCCAGCAGATAATTAATGCTGAAAGACATAAGCCTGCTGAACTGGTTACTGCCAGGGTCAGAGTTCAATCACACTACAGCTAAGCTTCAGGCAATTACATGCAAGATCATTTCTACTGCCATATTGTAAAATAGACTAAAATGCATTATATACTATTTGCTTCTAAACTAGCACTTCATATATGTTTAGATATATATTTTTCTAACATTCTCCCTCCTTTTAATGCTTTTTATTCTATCCAGAAACATAAACAACATTATTTCATTCCCTAGCCTCTTCCTCTCTGGAACTTTTAACTAGGCAAGTCATTTGTTTTACATTTCAGAAAGAATTTCATTTGGTATTAACAGATTCAACTCCAGGTCTTGATACATAGTCTCGGTTACAGATCGTCAACAAAGTCCCTAACTAATCCTTTTCATACAAGGTATCCATTAACAGACACATGCTCCCAATATGGGCAAAACAACACAAATGGCAATCAAGATATTCATTAGGATTGAACCCCATCCACCAAATAGATTCTGGAATAAGTTCGTCAGTGGGTTTGGGCCTGGTTCCGCCATGGCTGATACCTGCTGTATTACCTCTAGGCGGTCGTTGATCTCGTGCTTATTATCTGGTATATGCTGGCATTCTTCTTTGATAAGCGCGCGCACGTACCACCTCTCGCCGCCAGGGTGCAGTCAAGAGCCATTCGATTTTGTAGCACAACAGTTCTCATTGCATTCAGTTCATCAGTCACAAGTTCGAGAGTGGAAAAGTCGCATTGCTCATTACTTCGAGAGGTTTTGACAACTTCCTCAGTTCTCAGATTGATTTGACTGCTCCATAGGCTGGGATTATTCCAGCCCAGGATATAACACTGTCACTGAAGTCCATATGAGTCAATTTTGCTTTATCTCGAATGATCTTTCCAACCAGCTTCGATTTTACCCACTGGATTAGTAGGTTTCTCGACTGAGTTCCCAGTTGTTCGAGCTATATCTCTTACATTTCGTATCTTACCCAGAGGCAATTCTGCAGTATGTCGTATGGCTGGAACCAGATAACCCAAATAACAACTGCCGGACCAATTCTCAGGTAACCATTGATATGCTTTTTTCCCACAAACAAAATAACAATTTTCTACTTTAGTACTGATGCAGGTTAACTCTGAATGAAACATTTTCCTGTCTATAACAGACAACTGTTTATACAATTCAGGATTTTTCTGCACATCTTTCAACGTTGTTCTCATTAAGCTTAAATACGAATCATAATTTGTGCTACAACTAGTACTCTGATCTTTGGCTTTTATATAACATTTGTATGACACAGTTATGTTACAATTACTCCAACTAACTTGGAATGTATCATTTTTATAACAACAAACAATTCCTTTTTGTGTAACAGGTAAGTACAGTGCCACTTTGTCCTGTGATCTCACAGAACCTGTATCAAAAAGTAGATTTTCCCAAGTCTCATTTATCCCCATGGGGACAGCAGACATCAAAAGTCCTCCATATGCTGTAGGTATGGCAGTACAAACCCAGCAATTTGAAATGTTCATAGTCTCTACATACACGCTTCATGGCTGGGTATGTGTTAAAGTTGGATGCCAATCTGTGGCCAGTTCATCACGTTTCATTATTTATATCTGTGTAGTTATATGCAGGAAAAATCCAGCAAAGAAAGTCACCACAAACATGGTTAATAGGTGTATGATCAGTAGGACAGTAAACCAATATCTTTGGGGTTGCTTTGTATTTTTATACACTCTGCCCCTGGTCATTCTGTCTCTGTGGTATATCAGCTACAAAATGTTTATCAAACTGAGAATTCTTTACCGGTTTGCAATGGGTCAGGTGAACCCAGGACGACCTCTCCATAACCTTTACTGCAGTAGGCGTTGCCAACAGTGCCTGAATGCGGACCTTCCCACTTTGGACTCGTCCAGTTATTTGTTTTGATAACTTTCAACCACACCCAGGATCCTGAAGTCAGCACTGTGTCCGGCTTCGTTTGTTCTTTATCTGAAAAAGAGTTTTTAACTGCAAAACAATCTTATTGGTTAACAATCTTTTCATATAACTGGCTAATGAGCCATCGACCTCCAGCTCTGCAGGCATGAGAGCTTTCCACTGTGGCACATAATATGCCCTTCCAAATACTACTTCAAAGGGGGTCAAACCCTTTACATTTGGAACTGTTCTCATGCTCAGCAATGCTAGAGGTAGACAGCAAATCCAATTCTTCTGAGTTTCACTCATCAACTTCCTCAACTTATTTTTTAAAATCCCATTGTACCTCTCCACCAGTCCTGCTGACTGTGGGTGGTAAGCACAATGATTCTTCAAGGAAATCCCAAAGAATCTCCCAGGTTGCTGGATTGTCTGGTTCACAAAATGTGTTCCATTGTCACTATAGATTCTTTCCGGTATGCCAGATCTAGGAATTATTTCTTTTACTAGGGCCTTTGCCGCTGTTGCTGCATCCGGATTCCTGGTTGGAAAAGCTTCTACCCATTTTGAAAGCATATCTATAATCACTAAACAATATTTCTTCCCTTCACATTTATTCAGCTCTATAAAATCCATACAAATCGTATGGAACGGATATGGTGGTGTAGGGAAACTCCCTCGCTTCGGTTGGAATGCTCCCTGTGCATGATGTTTACTGCAAATATGACACGCTGCACAAAATGTTTGTGTGTAGTTAGGTAAAAACCGTATGTTTGGAATATTCTGTTAACTAACTGTACCATCCCCCTGTTGAGACATGGCTCTGCCATGGCTCAACAAAGCCCTTATATCTAAATAAATTAGATGGTAATATTGGCTTTTCTCTTTGGAGATGTACAGTCCGTCTTCAAGGATTGCTCCTCGTCTTACCCACTTCTGTTTTCTGCTTTACGTAGTTAATGTTTGCATTGTTTTAACATTTCTCAATCTAAAATCTCTGAGGGTTGTATTCCTCATTCAAAAGAAAGTTTCTGATTGTGAGGCTGCTTGTTTTGCAGCTGCATCAGCTCGTGCATTACCTTTCAAAATCTTATCCTGTTGCTTTGTATGAGCTGCACATTTACAAATAGCTACTTTAGTAGGTAACTGAATGGAATCTAATAAATTCAAGATTAATTGCGCATGATTAATCGGTTTACCAGTGGATGTTATCATTCCCCTATTCTTCCAGTGCTGCGCAAAAACATGCACTGTAGAGAAAGCATACTGACTATCAGTATATATGTTCACACATCTGTTTTTCGCTACAGTGCAAGCACGTGTTAAAGCTATCAATTCTGCTGCTTGAGCAGACAAGTTATGCTGCAGGGGTTGGGCTTCTACAATCTCAATATCAGTAACTACTGCATAACCTACTAGATTCTTTCCTGTAGGACCCTTTCTACATGATCCGTCCACATAAAATGTCACCTCTGCATCATCTAAGGGTATATCAGTAAGATCCTGTCTGGGTACAGTTATTTGCTCCATTTCCTGTAGGCAACTGTGTGGTGTGCCATCCACAGGAGTCGGAAGTAACGTTGATGGATTTAATGTTGTACAACGTTCAATCACCATATGAGGTTGACTCAGGAGTATGGTCATACAAGAAAGATGTCTAGCAGGGGACAGGAATGCTATTTTCTCTTGCAGCTAAATTATCGCAACTGCATGAGGCACTCTCAAAGTGAGAGGGTGGAATAATACCATTGATGCCGAAGCCTGTACTGCCATAGCAGCTGCAACAACTGCCTGTACACAATGTGGCAATGACCGTGCCACTGGGTCCAACTGCGATGAGGAGTAAGCTATGGGGCGTTGCTTACTTCCATGCTGTTGCGTCAAGACTGACGTCATATATCCCTGCTTACAATCTACAGTCTGAAAAAATCTCTTATGATAATTCGAGAGCCCTAAAACTGATGATGACGCTATCAATCGTTTTAGTCTGCAGAAAGCTGTTTCTGCTACTGGAGTCCAATGTAGTATATCTTGTGCTGCCATAGGTGTATTAAAGATTAAAGCAGCCAATGGAGCCGATTCCAAAGCATAGTTTGGTATCCAGCTTCGTCAAAAGTTAGTCGTCCCCAGGAAGGACATCATGTCCTTCTTGGTAGTTGGCTTGGGTGCTTGTAAAATTGCTGCCTTCCTATCTTTGTCTAATGTTCTACCCTCCTTGGATACCACATATCCCAGGTACTTGACCTGTATTCTCCAAGGTTGCAATTTATGCTTGTTTACTTTAGGTCCCTGTTCTGCTAAATATTTCAATAATGCTATTGTATCTTCCCTACATTGCTGCTGGGTAGGGGCCGCAAGCAGGATGTCATCCACATAAAGTAGAACTTGACTGCCCCCATGTGGAGTAAACCCCACCAGGTTGCTAGCCATCTCCTGTGCAAATATTGTTGGACTTTCACAGTATCCCTGCGGTAGCTGAGTATAGGTGTATCTGTTACCCTGAATGTGAAAGCAAACCAATACTGACTATCTGGATGTATAGGTATTGAAAAGAAAGCATTGCTTATATCTACCACGGTAAAATACTTCTGTTGCGGCTTCAGATCATTCAATAAAGTGTGTGGGTCTGGCACCGTAGGTGCCCTAGGTATTATTGCATGATTTACAGCTTGTAAATCCTGTACCATCCGCCATTCCCCGTTTGCTTTTCTAACAGGAAGTAGAGGGGTATTGCATGGTGAATCTAAAGATTCTACCAGTATCCCTTTCTTGAGTAGTGCCGCTATGATAGGCTTGATTCCCTGCTCTGCATCCTTCCTCAAAGGGTATTGTTTCTTTTGCGGTCTAAATGCTGACTTCGGTGTAATGGTTACTGGACCTGCTGTCCGAATAAGCCCTACATCTGATTTCCCTGTTGACCAAAGAGTGATTGGTATGTCACACAAGGCTCTCTCTTCTTCTTTTAACAAGAACACTAATCAGCTGTCCTCACTCTGCTGTAAGTGTACAGCTGGACGTGCTTGCATTAGCCAATTTAATTTTTGCTTCTGTATTCCCTGTTCTGGCAATTCTAAGTCGATTTGCCTTTCCCATCTTGTCACTTTTTCACCCAGGTCCACCCATCTGACATTTTTATGTTTGGTTACACTGACATGCGGTAGCCTGTTGGACTTATATAATCCCATGAATTCCTGAGGTAATGGACAACTCACCACACTATTACCCTCAGTATCCCAGTACAAGGTTCGTAACACTAGTCTATTGGCAGGATTTCTGAACAATTTTTGCTCATATTCCTTATCAGGCCCTGGTGTGCTACAATAGTACAGAGTACAATGTAACAAATGCTGCTGATCAATGTGAAGGGAGGGTACCTTACTGATGGCTACGTTCATCAGTTCCTCGGTTACTGCCCCTGGACCAGTCGTGACTAGGTCCTGGCTTTTCCAATAATAGGTTTCACCCTCCGATCGCACCACAAAAGTATCCGTTTGCCTTTGTGCCTCCATACCCTTCACGGTAGGAACTACTGCTATGCCAAAGAGCTGCATAAGGTCTCTCCCCAGTAGATTTACTGGACATTTTGCAGAAAGTACTATTTTACTTCTCTGGGTCATACCTGAGACAGGGTCAGTTATTGCTATATCATGGGAAAGTGGTTCCCTGTATAGCTGCCCGTTTGCTGCTTTCACTAATATGTAGTCAGGTGATTCAGAGTGTTCCGGTAACTTTGAAGGGTGTATCAAAGTTTGTGATACTCCTGAATCACACAAAAATCTCACTTCCTTCCCCTCCACCAGAAGTGTAACTTCCGGTTTTGTGTCCGCCAAATAGAGCTCCAAGCTCAACAAGGCTAATTCTAAAACTTCGTTTTCCTCATTTTCTACATCTGTTTGCACTTCCTTTATTCCTTCTACTGCGTTTACATTTTCTCCCTGCCCATTAGTCTCTCCTGATGACTGTTGAACGTTGTGACTGTCATATAGTCAATCCTCATCACTTCTATCCTTCCCTTCCGTAGACGTTTTTTTATTCAACCTGCAATCCCTTGCAAAATGTCCCCTCTTCCCGCACTTAAACACTCACCTTTTCTTTTTCTTTCCTCAAATACCTCCGAGTCTCTGTCAGAGCGTTTATTGCCCTGAGTGTTTCTCTTACCCTTTTTACCTGACTGTACTACAAAGACTTCTGCTCCGTCTTCAGCTGTGAAGACCTGCGTCTTCTTTTTCTTCTTACTGTTAAAATGTCTTTCAGCATGCCTAACATACTCCAGTAAGGCTTGTAGCCTACTCGTTCGGTGATCTATCATATGCTTTGTAATAAAGCTACTGATAGGGGCAATGCAACCTTTCAAAAATGCATTTTTCAACTGTTGTTCATATGAACTATCATTTTTCTGATTTTCAGGAATAGGCATACCACTATGGTTATTGAAACATTCTAATAATCTACCATAGTATCCATCTACAGTTTCATTATCTTGTTGTATGCACTGATTAATACAGGTCCAATCTGCTCTAGGTTTCCATTTTTCAGTAATTCGGTCCGTAGGACCCTTCAACCTAGTGTCTAATTCTGCGTCACTATGTAGGAGTGGTTTAAGTTGCGCGTCACGAGCATTCCTGACGCCACAAACCATGGGCCAGTCTGGACCTATAATTTGTCTAATCACCTTCTCTACTTCTTCCCCATTTAAGTGGTAACTCAATCGCATACCTTGTAAATCTTGTATAAACATTTCATGATTAATGTTTGGATGGGGAATTCCCTCTGTAGCTTTCTGGATATCTTCCGGTGTCCACGGTCTATACACTAAGAGAGTTGGGTCCTGGCCTTCCTGTCCTGCCTGAGGGTTCGGTACTTCAATTAATTGACAGATTTCCTCACTCTCTTCTAGTGAATCTCTTCTTAGTTGAGTGTCCCTAGGTGTTTTACGTGTTCGGGATCTAGTTTCAATAGGTTCTCTTACAAATGGTTGTTGTAATACCTCTGTTGCCACAGGATAACGTGGGGGGGGACCAGCCTGCCCTCCCGCTTCATATCCTGGATAAGGTATCGGAGGGGGTGGAGGGGGAGGGGCCGTCGCTACTACTGTATTATTATCTTCTTTGTCTAAGAATAATGCTTTCGCATTTTTAGTCTTCTGTTCCCTTCGGTTCACTTCCTCAATCCACCTATGTGCTTGAGGAATACCCAACTGTCGTTGTTTATTCGCCTGACCATCTGCGTCATATTTTAACTGTTTCAAAAGTTTCACTAACGAAATTTTGTCTAATATACCATCAAAGTCATATTTATTAACCCATTTTGCAAAATATCTCACATTATCTGCTCTCTGCAATTGCATATACTTCGCATCATCCGTCAAGGGCGGATCTCGCGATCTCTTAGTGCACTGATTTCCCATGTCTTAAAAAAGACTGTTACGTAACCCTTCTCTCGTACCACGTGGTATCTCCTTCCCTGTATCCACAGTAGTGTCTAGAATGACTGTTTACTCTGCTCTGTTTTCCCCTGATCTATGACCAAATATACAGTACTTCAATTCGTTCTCGACCTGCTATCACAAATCTTAACAACAACACACTGTAACCTGGTCCCTGATCTAAAACATAGACAAAGAGGGAAACTCTCCTTACCTGAGCCTCCCGTTTATGACTGCACATTTTCTTCTTGGGATCCAGTTTTCTGCTTTTCAGCCACAGATCAGAAAGTGGACAGCCTCTTTACACACAACAATTCAGTCGGAGGTCTTTTCACTCAAGAAGAACCATTTTGGCAACTTCTCCTGCGCAGATTTATTACCACCCATGCACTCTGACCTGTAGCTTACCAAGGGAATTCTGGCTAAGAAGGACCACAATGTCAAATAACTTGTTAAAATCAGACTGTAAAAATCATTAGGCTTTTCAAAATGACAGTCAATAACACAGGAAGCTCAAGTTCAAAACGTTTTACTAGTGTACACCAGGAGGAAAAAAACTATACAGTACAAGTATAGAGTTTTGTCTGACTCTATACAGGAAGCAACTTTGTTTATATAGTGTTTACAATCAGCTTTTGCCCACCTTACTGACGTGGTCAGTCACAGGGCATTCTCATCACTATAGTCCACAATATTCTATTCATACGAAGGTGCTGAGGTAATGCTTTTTAAATGTTTTCCCATGAGAATAACACAGCCTTGCAAAGCACCTGGTCAATTACAGTGTCCTTCTGTAAATGTTGCTCTTTCAAGGTTCCAGGCCTGTTCGAATACAATAGTCAGTTCATTTCTTAATACGTTCCTTTGTCTCTCTGGTAAGCAGCTGTACTCTATCTTCGATAGAGCTCACAAGGCCATCCTCCTCAGTGGAAGGAAGAAAGATATACATGTACATACATTTATTTTTCTCTAACCCAGCAGATAATTTATGCTGAAAGACATAAGCCTGCTGAACTGGTTACTGCCAGGGTCAGAGTTCAATCACACTGCAGCTAAGCTTCAGGCAATTACATGCAAGATCATTTCTACTGCCATATTGTAAGATAGAATAAATGCATTATATACTATTTGCTTCTAAACTAGCACTTCATATATGTTTGGATATATATTTTTCTAACAACATCCATCCGGGCATATGCACGTTATTCCTTCCTTTGCGTTGTCCGTGGGTGTTTGGCCGTCCGGCAACGCTACTCTCAACATGTGATGTCCCACCTTCCCCTTCTGTGCCTGTGGCACCCTGTTAGGGCGTCCTGTTTGGTAGGCAGATGTTCCGCTATATGTGTTGTGTTTGACATGTCTGCATAGCTAATCATCGGTACGGTGGTTGAACATACCGCCTTGTCCAGATGTGTACGGTTATGTGCACCATGGCATGTGCATGCCTATGGGGTTTTGACAGGTCCATACCACATGCAGGTTGTACACATTCTGCCGACACATTCACATGCAGTCATTTGGATATCTGTACCTGAGGTGGGTTGTTAACATGTGGGGTACATATTTGCCTGCGTGGCACTGCCTGAGACAATACTTCTTACCACATTTCAGGTATGCCCGTTGTGTGTAGGTGTGTAGCTGCGCATGGCTGCTAGCTGGGTTGGGTGCACGGTCGTACATGGGTGCGGGATACATGCTATGCTGGGGCTATTGTGTATTACATTTGCATGCATGAGTTCTGCTTCTGGATATTACGCTTAGACATACGCCGTCCTATGTGTATGCGACGAACACGTTGCTGGGTGTGGTACATGTTGCTATGCACATGTTTGCCTGTGTTTAGGTATCTTGTTTCCTTCTTGTTGTTATCGACACGGCTACCCGGCTGTGTACTCTCACTACTGCTGGTGACCATGCCCATGTCGCTACTTCTATGTCGGTGCGGCGCGCTGACATGCTGCGGTACACCTTCACTGGGTATGCCCACTGACAGTGCATTGCGGGACGGACACGGTATTACGCATATCCTTTGTTCCTTGGACGGGTACACTTAGGGCTTCGTGGGTTGATGTTTGGTTCTCCGTTTTGTTGGGACGGGTACTATGTTGCATAGTCTGCATACGTTTCATTCTCCATGAGCCCTGGCTGGTGCGGTTGCTATTACGGGCGGCCTGTGGAAGTCAGCACTTTAGGTTGCTCATCGCCTGCCAGCTTGGCCACGCCTCCGGACGCATCCTACTTGGGCTCTCTCACGTGCCCTATGCACGTGTCTGTGGTTGCGGCGTGCACTCATTACTATGCATATGGCGCTGCTACGCCGACTATTCACTGCACCGCCGGCGCAAGACTTACACCGGCCTTGCGCCGAGCTTCATGAATCCCGGGGATACACTATTTTTCCTTACCCATCAATAATCCTCCCATCCTTATCAGGAAGAGTAAGATAGGAATTAACTAACTGTTTAGCAGCAGTAGGAATAACTAAAGGTATAGCTGCTGGGTCATGTTTGGGAAGAGACAGTGCATACAAACTTAAAATGACTGAAGAACTTTATACTTTGCAAATGCCTTTTTAGGGGCAGCAAGATGGCTATCAGGAAAAATACAGGCAGACACACACATGCATACACACACACACACACACACACACACACACACACACACACACACACACACACACACACAGCCAAGACACATACATACAGACACACAGACACACACAGAGACAGACACACTCACATGCACACATACGTACACACACACACACACACACACACACACACACACACACACACACACACACACACACACACATATTCACACACTCTCCATTGATTACAGAAGTAGAGGAAATGTTGAAGGTTCAGGAAATTCCTTCTTTAAGAGAGCATAAAGGTTTCTGAGGGGCTAAAAAACCTCAGTGTAAACTCAATGAAAACACAGGATCATTGTGAAAATAATTTCAAAAAGAGAGGAGTCCCAATTAGAGACTTAGAAACTGAACTCTCCTCTGTCTGAATCAGAAAACTGAGGAGAAAACCTATATCTGTCCCTTTAATCTTCCTGTCCAGACTCAGAATTTTGAATCTCTTCAGGAAAGGAGGTATCCTTCTTTGTTTTACCAGAAAGCGATGAATAAGAAGGATCAAAATCCTTAAAAAAACTTGAACCAGACCAGTAAACTACTTCTGTCTAAGGAAATTTGAGTGGAAGAAGATACATATTTAGTTTCTTACTTCTTTTTGACCAAAGATGGTGCCAAAAGTGTTATAAGTGGTAGTAGTAGCTTTTCCAGGGATGGCCATAATGTTATGATGAAACAGGGAAGTCTTCCTTGTTGCAACCTCCAGGACAAACAAGAGTAGCTGTCTCTTGCCCACTAAGGGGACCCCAATAGGCATAGAGGATTTGACTAACCCTTGGTCTATACGACTATATGTGTGACACTAGAAAGACGCAGGGTAAAATATAAATGATCACAGCAGAGTCGCACATCTGCAGCTGAGACAAAGTGCTAGTCTGCTGTGATGACAAATGCTTGTTTGCTTAGCTTTTTCTTTTTGTAGTTGGAAGAAAGACCAACACTGAGACCGACTGTTTCTTCCAGTGTCGAGTCAAAAATGGTCCCTCTTTACTAGGAAAGGTAGCAGCCAAACCCAGAAAAAAAATTAAAGTCACATTTTTCAATCAAAAACACAATAAAAGCACTTTAAAACATTTGCCAACACCAGAGTAAAATAAACACAATTTCTCTACAGAAAAAAAGTTTTATTTTAAACATTTAAGCTGACAGAAAAAAAATAAAAAACAGAAAAAATAGTCCTCATGTTTAAAAGATCAATGCAGTCTTGTGACAGTCCATTAAAACATAAATTCCTTGCTTTAAAATATCTTTCCTAAAGAGAAAAGTATTAACAATCAACAAAAGCAATCTGTCCAGCTAAAGGAAAGCACAAACTGACTGTCAATCCTAAAAAGCCTCAGAAGAGTATACTCTTCAGTGGCAGTAAAGCTCTAAAAGGCTTGATGGCCAAACTTGTCTTTTATTCAGCTCAGCTTGAGCTGTCTCACAGATTGGGTACATGGCAGGTGCTGTGAATGTTTGGAATTTGGCTGGGTGTTAAATCCTTGGCAGGATAAAAATCATATAGCTAAGACTACTGCAGCAATGATCAATGTGATGAACATCTCATTCTGTACTGTGTAAATGGGGTTCTACATTATCTTTAAACAGTTTTATGCCAGATGTATCATCTACTTATTACAAATCCTTGAAAAATAATTGAATTAAAAATTTTCCAAAATTTAAATTCAGTCTTTTCAACTCTTAACGTATACCTTACTTGGTATTAATATTGACCTAGTTTGATACTTTTCAATACACTCATAATCAGTTGAACCATGTACAAATAACTGAAGTATTTTTTAGACCATTCAAAGCCATTTGTCACTGTTAATTGTGCTACATTTCTGAACATCTTGTCTAACTATGACATGCTTATGAATGTCAGTGAGTGCCTAACTAGTTATGGAGAATACAAGTGTACTGGGTGGGAGGAATGCTATCTTTCACCCTTTATTTGTAACCGTTTGAGTTTCATACAGTTCAGTACTAAGTCAGTTCCTGTTTATAATTGTCACAAATGGTATATATCTAGAAAACTGATGTCTAATTCTTGAATAGAGATCCTTTGCTTCAGATAGTTCCAAACACCAATCCAGCCTTCATTCATTAAAATTATTGTCATATCAAAGGGACATTATCCTAATTACTCAAATAGCAGATGAATGCTTAGGTAGAGGTTAATAGTAGTGCAAAAATACAAGCAAATGATACTCTTTAAAAGACAGTCTTATGGTTGCGTCATTGAATAGCTCATTTTTGAGGAAGCAACTTCAACAAAACCACCTGATCTTTTTATAGATATCCACATCGCATTTGACAGAGAAGTTGACAATGTAGCAATGATAGTAATCACAGACTAGGAAGACAGTAGAGATCTAATATGTAGATTTCACAGAATGCTGGACTGTCCATTTCACATGTATACTTTCTTCCTTCTTTCACATAATTATTATATTTTTAACTAATTTATTGCCTCACTAATGCACACGCTAGAGCAAGCATAAAATGGGATAGAGATGCTTGATCCAGGACACCATGGAATGACAAATCTATGTAGTATTCTCTGTATCCTTAAATAGCATCTTACCAGCAGTTGTTCCTTATTTAGCAAAATTGGTTCAGAAACATCTGGGTTTGTCTAAGTGTCCTGCTATGGTCAGTAGTCATTCTTGGTGAAATATTTAGAGAGTTAAACTTGTTGTTGGAATGCTAGTCTACATGCCTAAATGGAAAAGCATGATGGAGAAGAAAGTTATTTCTATACTTTGAATAGTCTAGGCACAGGCTTTCATATACCCTAAAATACATACATTTTTTTCTTTATGTATTTGTTTACTGTCTCTTGTTTACTGGGAAAGAATTACTGGGCATATGTTTTATTTTCAGGAGAGGACCGGGGAGAAAAAGTACACATAAAAATACACATTTATAATGCAACAACAGTAAAAGCATTACTTTGTGGACAGTATTGAGAAAAAATGAAAATACATTTATAATATACTTTAGAAGTTATATTATTTTATATAAGTAAAACACGTTAACATGTAATAGCTGGAGATACAAGAGCAGTATATGAATATTGACATTAATGAGGTAGGATGTCAGTAGAGCAGGAACAGAAAATAGTGGATGAGGAAGGGTATAATCCAAAATAATCAAAAAAAAAACAAGTAGAAAAAGATCTGATAGTGGAGAGGCTGAGATGATAATATATAAGTAAAATGATGAGATGGGTAAGGAGAGGGCATTAGTAGGACAGGATTAAGGATATATCTTAGTTGGAGGAGCAGTAGTGGGGCAGAGAGAGAAAGACAGGGATAATAAAAGTGAAAGAGTCAGGGTGTTTGATAGAGAGACTGACAATGAAGAGGAACAGGAGAAAAGATGGATTTAGTCAGGATAGGAACATGAGCATAGCCATGAGGACGTTAGCTGTTGTTTTATGTTATCTTTGAAATGTGTGGTAATGCTGTCTTGTTTATGCTGGTAGTAACAAAGGGTGAGTAAAGTGAGTTGCTGCACTATGAGACCTGGTTCTGGTCAGGAGATATTTATTCTATGAGCAGACATTCCTAGGAGGGAAGTAGTGGTTGAGGATGTTTTGCAGTGATGGGCAGGTGTTGGGTTTGTGTATTATTTGTGGACACTAAACAGATGGGAGTAGGTAGGAAATTAGGTGGCTTGAGCCAGTGTAGGTGCTTCAGTGCAGGGCAGTGGTGTGAACGGTTTGGTAAGCTGGATACAAACATAGCTATTTTATCATAGCACACCTCTAGTTTATTTTTTAAGGTAGAGTGAAAGTTAGTTAGGATGGGTGCTCCATAGAGAAGTGAAAGGAGAAGATAAGATGTTGCTAAGGAATTCCTAGGATAGCCAGTGAGAAAGGGATTGTTTCTGTAGAGGAAGCCTAACTTTATTTAAGTTTTCTTGATGGCTTGAGTGAAGTCTTGACCATGCTTTTTTCATCATTTAAGACACCAAGAAGATTTTTTTTGGAAACTGTTTCAATTGAGGTATTATTTGTTGGTGTGACATTGACGATTGTTTCTGTGCTGAAAGAAAATTTGGTAAAAACGGCATTAATTTTTTAAACCCTTAAAACTAGTTGCCAATCATCTAGCCAGGCCTCAACTGAGGAAAAGGAGTCTTGGGTCATCTTGTGGAGTAGTAGTAGACCTGGTGCATAGCATGTGAGTGTGGTATCATCTGCATATTATACTATGGAGGCTTCTTTTGCAGCTTTGTGAAGATTAATAGGGATTTATTTGAATAGTAAAGGGCCTGGAATAGATCTGTGAGATATGGAAACAGAGACAGGCAGAAAGGGGAGGAGGCATCTCTTTTCCATTACACATCCTGGAGTCTGTTTGTGAGATTGCTGTGGAACCAGCTAAAGGATAAATGGGAGAGTCCTAGTGAGAAGAGCTCATGAAGCAGGCATTGGTGTAAAAATGTCAAGTGATTTTGACATGTCTAAGAAGAGACAGGTATTTCTATTAGAGTTTATGATTTCAGTAAAACTGAGCAGAACAGTATGGGTGTTGTCATGAGGTCAGAAACCATGCTGAGTGCCAGGAAGGAGATTTTTATCATGAAGGTGGGAAAGGGGTTGAAGAATGAATGACTTTTCCTAATATTTTGGAAAGTTGGGGTGGAATGTCTATAGGCCGTAATTGGAGATGTCAGTGGATGTTGTCCTTTTATGTAGAGATATGATGTGGGATTTTTTCCAGATGTCAGGGACATAACTTTCTGTAATTGATTGATTTATGAGTATAGATACAAGGTATGCTATAGCATCTGCAGTGATTATGTGATATTTTGGTGGCAGGTTGTCAGCAGCTGGTGTTTAATTTTTTTAGTTTTAGGAGATGTTTTTAATAGAAGAGGAAGACAGATGGTGATTAGTACTATTTGTATTAGTGAGGCTGGTGGGTGGTTTGTTATTAAGTAAGGAGAGAACAAAGGGTATGAAATGTGGATTGAACTGGATAGCTAAAGGGACTGAGTTGTTCTTGGTGGCAGTTAGTGAAAGGGTCATAGTTTGGCCTGGCTTTAATAGTCTTTTGTTCCAGAAAACCTTATGGTTCTGTCAGTGGTTGTCCTGGAGCTTGGAAAAGTACTTAGTTTTGTCTGATCTGATTTATTTTTAGAAAGATTTCTAAGCTGTCTAAAATATTGTCATTTGCTGGTGTCTTGTCGGTAGACCATATTTCCAAGCTTTAACTTTGTTTAGCATGAGTTGCCCGATTTCTCTTGTGAGCCATGGGGTGGGGCTGGATTTGATTAATTTTGATCTGATGGGAGCTAGGTTGTGTAGTATGATAAGGAATGTGTTGTTAAAGTGAGTTATGGCATCATCTAGAGGTAAGTGTTTTAGAATATTCCAGTTGTATTTGTTGAAGTAGCTAATGCAGGTGCAATTATTTAAGGAGGAGAGTGTACACACATTATTATATGTGTTTATATTTATGATTAGATTGTTTCATGGCAAAGGTCGATAGATTGCCACTTATGGTGCTGGGTAAGCAGCCAGCAGCGTTAGTTTTGTCACAGGTGGTGGTGAGGATCCAGTCTAATATGATTCCCTCTTATTTCATTTCTCTATTTGAGTAGTGAGAATTTCAGTAAAACCAAACAGGTTGATGGAGAGTTTTGGAAAGTCAGAAATGATGAGTAGGTAGTCAATTTTAATGCCAACTATGATAAGAGTTTCCTTGTTGATATTATGAGAGATTCAATACAAGATTTCTTTTAGTAATGGGATGTAATTCCCAGGAGGGATACAGATGGCAGTGATACATACACTCTTGTGTTTGTTGATCTGCAAGAGAGAGACAATTATTTCATTGTTGTGAAAGTTGGGGTAGAGAAGGGGGTAGAAAGTGATTTCAAGGTATTTTTGTATGTCATAGCAATTACACAAGCTTTATTATGCAGGCTGTCATTTTTAATGATATTGTAACCTAGGGGAGAATTTCCTGGTCTTTCGTATCTGTTTTAGTCAAGTTTCTGTAAGTATTAATATATCAGGGGTGTATGAGGCTATATAGGCATGCAGCTGTGGTAGCTATATAGGCATTAATCTGTGATAGTTTATTGTAAATGTGCCTAAAATTTATGTTCATCGAAAGCAGACTATTATGTTGGTTGAGTGGAAGAGGGGTACTAGCGGATAGCTGATGTGGTAGAGTTACAAATGTGTAGAGAGGTCCAGGATTAGAATGTATATTGCCATCCAGAGCAATATTAGATGAGAGGTATGTGAATGAAATAATTATTTTATATTTAGTTTTTACCTTTAAATTACTTGTGTATAGCATGGGCTCTTCTTTGGTGTGTATGTAGTTAAAGAAAGTATTAAGTTTTTTAGTGCAGGGCATTTTTCCTGGATGATTGTTTTAAGCTATGACAATAGTGGGTCCTATGAAGGGAAATTGGTGGCAAATTTAGTTATATTATTGTAGGAGGCAAGTTTCTTTCAATTAGTACTGCTCTAGTTTTTAGAATAGGAGTAGGGTATAAGACAGTTGGCAATAAAAATGTGGTGGCTAGAGTGTTTCTTAAAGTAACTGTAGGGAGTCCACTGATGATATGGAGGGAACCTAGCTTCTGTTGTGTAGATTTAATGGTGTGCAGTACGTGCTGGTTATATTTGAGATTATCTATTATAACACCTAGAGGATTACTGTGAGTTACAGTTTTAATAGCAGTACTCTTTGTTGACTTTATGGTAAAAGATTGCTTTTAATTTTGGCAACATTTTGAGGTACAAAGCATTGACTTATTTTTCATGGGGTTAAGTTGGAGGTTTGATTCTTTGAGCCAGGTTTCTACAAAGGAGAAAGATTTTAGGGTAATGTCTTGGAGCTTGTTTATTGTTGAGGACTCACACACTAATGTTGAATTTGCTGCATACTGAACTAAGCTAGCATGGTGAGTGGAGGTCATAGAGGTCATTAATAAATATATTGAATAGTATGGGACCCAGGATAGAGCCCTGAGGGACACCTGTAGTAAATGGTTGGAAAGATGAGTAGGTTTGTTGCCATTTAATGACTTGTTACCTTTCAGATAGGTAACTAGGAAACCACAGCAGGAAGTTCTGTGAAAGTCCTAATGAGGAGATTTAAATGAGGAGTTGCTGATATGAAACAGTATCAAATGCCTTTGACAAGCCTAAGAACATGGTGGACATAAGCAGACCATCATTTCTATGTTGGTTTATTATATTAATAAAATGTAGCAGAGCAGTAGTGGTACTGTGCTGGGGCCTAAAGCCATGTTGTGTTTCTTTGAGCAGGTTTTTTGAGGTTTGGCATTGCTTCAGCTGTATGTGGATGCATTTCTCTAATATGTTGGAGAGGGGGGAGAGAATCGCTCTTGGTCTGTAGCTATTAAACTCTGTAGATGTGCTGCCTTTGTGCAGTGGTATGATGTAGAATGTTTTCTACAGTAATGGGACATATCTTTCCTAATTAGTATGGACAGAGGGATGGCTATGACTTCTGCGGCTATTTTTAGGTAGTTTGATAGTAGTTGGTCTACAACTACAGACATAATTTTTTGTTTAAGGGGCAACTTCATTATGATTGAGGTAGGTACTGGACTAAAACTTTAGAGCAGTGGGTGGTTATGATTGGACAGAGATAGAGAGGGGGGCAGATGTATTTGTGTCTAAGAGAGATAATATTGATTGTATAAAGTAGGAATTAAACTGTGTGGCGATAGAGTCATTCATTATGAGCAAAAATTTTTGTGTTGTTTTTATGTTTGTATTAAAGGCTGGTATTGCATGGTTGTTTTCCTGTTTGATACAGAGTGTTGCAAAGTTTCTAAGATGTCTAAATTGCTGTAAGGCATTTTAATTTCTATCCATGTTTTATCTGTTTTTATCTGATTGCTTTTGTTTCTTTTACCAGCCATGATGCAAGGTTGGACTTCACTCTTTTATTCCATACTTGTGCTAGATTATTTATAAGGTCTGTAAGAATATGTTATTAAAGGGTTCTACAGAAGTATCTAGTGACATTGTTCAACTTTTCAGAAACCCCCCCCAAAAAATATCAAGGAGACCATATGATTGAGTTTCCAAAAATACAAACAGCAAAAAAAAAAAAAATCTACCTTTTTCATGTTTTTGCAAGGGGGCAGGCCCCCCTGCACACCTCATGTGGGAGGCTGAGCCCACTCCTGCAAATTTTATACACCAACTTCAAGATTGCACTACAGTGAGGAAAAGGGTAAATTTCACAATGGTCTCTGTAATGTGATTGTCATTCTAAAGCTTTAAGTTTTCAAATACCCAATCATATATGGAGTTTGAGTTTCTGAAAACTTGATCAACTGATAGGGACTCATATGTTTATCAAGGTTATGGTGAGTTTTAATGGCATATGCTAGTATGTGGTCACTTATACTATCTGAGAGGTAACCTATTTTTGTCAGTTTGCCTGGTTTGTTTGTAAGAATACAGTCCAGTTTTGAGTGTCTCCCTGACGTTTTGTTGATTCTAGTAGGTATGGTTATTAAGTGCCTGAAGTTGAACAAGTTTATGGATTCAGTGGGGGTAGTGGAATTTATGAGTTACCAGTCTATATTTAAGTCACAATAAATAAAATAAATGAAATAAAATTTTGTATTTTTTGAGTACCCTAGGGATAGGATTTCATATACCTGGAGATATATCTATATATATATATATAGCATGTACTTATATATATACTTATATATATATATATATATATATATATATATATATATATATATATATATATATATATATATATATATATATATATATATATATATATATATATATATACCCTTAAAATAGACTGTAAAAATTCCACTAAAAATATATTTTTCAGATATATAGGAAGTGAGCTGTGTAAGCAAGAAATAAGAATAGAAATCTTTTCATCTGTATTTGCAAGCTTAGCATTATTGCACAGTACTCTCTTCATTACTAATAGTTCCACGGTGGTGCAGCAATAGCGGTGTTGCCTCACAGTAAGAGGTTCTTCCGTTCGATTCTCAGCTAGTGTGCGGGAAGTGCCTTCTGTGTGGAGTCTGCATGTCCTCCCCGCAGGTCGAGTGGCATTCCAAAAGACATGCATGAATGGACGTGCCTTCGTTGAAGGTTGGGCGTTGAGCTGGCAACTCGGCACCGTGAAAATTTACTGCAAATCATTAGCGGATTGGAGTTCCGCTGTGACAACCCCTAACAGGGAAAAGCCGAAAGATAACAACAACTCTCTTCATGACTAATATCCTGCAATATGTTCATTGCCTTTGCCATAGCTTTAAAGTTATTTACATGCTGAATTAATAGTCATGTTAAATGCCTGTAACAATTTTTAGCATACAGCCATTTAAATATCCTTTGAATGTTGACTTAATGATTGTGTATCTATGCGACATGTTGGATAATTATTCTAAACACCATTGTTTTCAGGTATAATTTCAAAAACATCTGTCTGTATTGTAGTCAAAATGTGTTTTCAAATCCCATGCTTACTTAAAATGTAATTTTGTAATACATTGGAGTGTTCAGATTTGCATGTCCTGTTTACCGGTTCAAGTTTATCAAAGATTGTTTCCAGTGCTCATTATTGCCTACAGTTTTGTAACTTCAGACTGAGTTCTTTATAACAATTGTAGGTCATATTATTTGTTTGTGTGTCTTTGCTTCAGAGAGAAAAGCCGGAAGGCCTCTACTTGTGATAGTACAAGTTCCAAGATCAAGGACTGTTAGATATAGGTGAAATAATGTGCAGTGATAGCTGATATTTTAATGCAGCTATTCTAATATCACAGAATGATCATTCATATAAGGTTATTTGTTTAAGGTCACCTATAAGTAATGTTTATTTGTGATTTACACAGTACAGCTGAAAGGTGAATTTGCTGATTTCATTAATAACTGTACTTGTGTACAAATGTACTCTGTAACTTGTCTTAGACTCAATGTTTCTGTAAGGCCAAGTGTGCCAGCCTATATTGTTTTACTAAACACCTGCTTCGAGACTGTATCACACATTTGTTATTTTAGATAAAGGGCAGGATTCATGAAGGCTTGCACGGAGTGTAAGAGACGTGTAAGACTCCATGCAAGCCTCACGATCCAGGAACAGCCCACGAACTCCGCGATGTGAGACCAGCTAAAAGCGTCTCTTACCACGGACTGGGCGTGGATATGCTAACACACCTGCTGCTTGGGTGTTCAGCTGCAAAGGCATGCAAGTGAGGGTAGATGTAGCCAATCACGACGAAGCAGAAAGAAGCCCGTGTAAGTAGTCCAGTTTTAGCTGCGTAGAAATGTATTGCTCAGTTGACAACTGAGTATGTCTCGCAAAAATCACAATGGAGCCATGTCCCGGCTCCAAATAAAGGGTGCATATGTGTAAGGTAGCATGGCAATGGCCACAAATATGTGGCCAGGTGGCAAGGGTAAAATTCCTGATGCAAATATGAAAATAATTATTTTTAAACGGAAGCAGCCCCACGAAATGGGTTGCGCCTGTATAAACATAAAATGAGTAGTTATAAACCCACAAATGGGTTTTATGCGAGCACATGGATTTACAATACAGGGACCAGCAGACCAAAAGAACCCCCG
>NC_056739.1:673385675-673454873 GCF_019279795.1 Protopterus annectens | reverse complement strand
AATACAGCTAGTTCTTGGGGTAGGTTTTATATAGCCTAGGGCATCTAGTACGTATAGCTACTTAAGAGTTTGTACAGGGCATCTGAGTACACCTCTGCATATGAGTCATTGATGTCTGTAAGTGAGGGGGTATAAAACATTTTATACCATTGCTTAGTAGTCTGAAGTTAGGTTTGGAAAAGAAAAGTTCTTCATTTTGTTTCTTCTTTGGGGGTGTCAGGTCCAATAGTTACTTCAAATGAGACAGTTTTATGGTTTGACCTTACCAAGGAAGGCATCACACAGGTGGGCGCAGTGACCCCCCCCCCCATGCTGGTGAGTACTATGTCTAAGAGATTTGAACCACTTGTAGGAGTGCATCTGTTCCAGAGTATTTGAATTAGGAAGGTCTAGGAAATTCAGGGTGGGTGTGTTTGTCCTTGTGCATGTTACCCAGCTGATGGAAGGATAGTTGAAATCATCCATAACTAAGGTGTTGAGCTGTATGCAGAGTGATTCCAGTAAGTCCAGGTAGGTGTTGAACTTTTTTTGATTTATGGTGGTGGACCTATAACTAGCAATCATGTGCTATAGTATTTTGCCTAGAGTTAATTGGATATGGAGTGGTTTAAGAGTGTCATACTGTTTGACCAGTCTGGAAGTGTACTTGGCTTTAATGAAGATGGTTACCCTTCCACCTTTCATTCTTTCATGCTCATTTTGATGTCTGAATGTATGGAAGGCATTGTAGCCTTGCACAGCTGGGTTGTTCTCCATAGGCTACTGCCATGTCTCAGTGGCTGCACAGATGTTAGCATCTTCCAAGGTGAGAAGTGCTTCCAGGGAGTGCAGCTTCATGTTTAGATTTCTAGCATTAAGCAGCAGAACCATCTGCTGCTTTGACATTACCTAACAAGGCACTATGGGGGTGGCAAGTGCCCTGGCCAATATCCGAAAGCCTAGATGAGACAGGTGTAGACCATCTCAGGCAAAGTAGAGTGGCCTGTTGACCATGTCATCCCAGGATACAGGTAATGGATCCCATTGGGCTGACACCAGAAGTTAAGTCAATTGTTGAAGTTGATTATTTTTTGTTTATACTGTAGCATCATCCTGGGAGAAGGTAGAAGGCTGCTTAAGGCTAGGGACATACCTGCCTGGGACACATAGTCTAGGGATTCAGTCATATTTCTCTTCATGTAGTTCAGAGTGGTACATCTCAAGTCATTTACCCTAACATGAACTACAACCAAGTCATAATGGTACTTGTTGAGTGACATGAGTGCATGCGTGATCTGACAGATTCTGGCTCCTGACCAAGACCTTCTTGTCCAGCCTGGGGAGGGGTGTGATTATGTGAGGTATTACCATCTGTGCCATGGAGAGTAGGGCACTGCATGTGTGGCATGTACCAGCATGGTTGGGGTTTTATGGTTGATTTTGTGTTGTTTGACTGTCACACTGACTTGTGCAGATGCTTGTGTTAAAAATGTATCAAAAGTGTTATTACAACTGATTAAATGTTATGTTTAAACAAATAATTTTGGAAGGGAAGAGTAGATGTTTTTGAAGTTGTTCTATAGCTTTTAGATACTGCAACAGATCTTAACAAAGCTCTGAGTGTGTATTGTACCAGAGTCATGTGATCAAATGTGATGTCATTCCATTACCAACACTGAGAGGATGAAACTCTCACAGTAGTTTGTTTTCTTTTCTTTTCTTTGGAACCTGATATAAAGATCTATGACAGTTATTACAGTCAGTTGAGTTAGCTCAGTTTTAGTTAGAAGCTCATCGCCTTGCCTTGTGGAAGTAAGCATCTCACCATCTAAACTTGCCTTGCTGTATTAATTAAGTTAGCTACAGTCAGCAAATATAGTGAGACTATTTCAGTATTGTTTTTCTGCATCTATTTGAATCTGTACAACTGTGTTATTTTTACTTCTCCTGTGACTGAAACTCATGTTTATTGCACTTAGATATTTAGTATTTTCATATTTTCTATTTTATTATTTATTATTAAATATTTTCATTGTGGCTGGTCTTTTAGAGAATACTTTTAACATCTTGAGAGTACTTGTGCTTATTTCAAATGCCTTGGCCACTCCAAAAAGCCTTGCTGTTTTGGTTACACTCTACCATTTATATTAGTATTGATTTTACTCAATATAATTGAATACCCTTGAAATAGCCTGAGAGTAGTTGACTGGTGGCAATGTGGTTACCTTATAGTATGGGCAGAAGATGTACAGCTCATAAGTCTGTACCAGCCTTTCCAAGGCGTGTGTGTGTGTGTGTGTGTGTGTGTGTGTGTGTGTGTGTGTGTGTGTGTGTGTGTGTGTGTGTGTGTGTGTAAATGAAATACCCATGTGTGGGTGTGTCAGCTACCTGGAACTGAGACAGAGTGCTCCAAAGTCTGTCTTGTTTGGCATTGAGAGAGACAGAGTCCAGTCCCAGGTCTGGAACATGTTCCTTTTGTGCTCTTCGGGGAAATTGTGCTTGATGCAGAGAGCTGCATTTTAAAATACTGTGTAAATCCATTCCTGTTTTTAGTGACCATTTATCACCAGTGTCAGTGGTGGAGGATTGAGGCTTCTTGATTACTGGCCCAGAGTAGAAAGGCCGTCGCAAGGGGAGCATCTGTGTGGCTCACTATGAAGTTTCCTGTGACAGGACATATGGTGTAGAAGTGTTTTGCCTTAGGGGCTTACTTGTTGAGTTATATTTGTATGTGTTATTATGTGTAGTGGTTTCTATCTGCATGACAGTGTGTGCACTTTGTTTACTTTTGGGAAGCCTCTGAAGCTTTGGTAGACTTATAGGAAGCATCTCCGTATATGTGGGTATATGCATCACATATTTCGTTTATGCAAGAGGTACAGTGTGTACTGACAACCTGTTTGGTATCTGGCTTGTTGTTACATGAGAGAAGTGATTTCATTTCCATACTGTACTTACATCTGTCACACAGGATATTGGTTTTATTTATTTTACATTTGTTTACTGGTATAGTTCGACTGGTGCAAGCCCATTTTCAGCAGATGCCCAGGGAGAAAAACTTCAGAGATATACATAACATTTACATATACATGTACATCACAAGTTCATGAACAAAATCACTAGAACATAAATAAATACTAACTCAATGTGGCAAGGCATGAAAAATACATTTACATAGCATGTATAACTAGAACAAAAACATAAACTAACTTAATTTGGTAAGCCCAGTTTACAAAGTATGCTTTTTTCATAGCAGTTGTTTTGCAGCTAGGTAGAATTTTAGGAGTAAATGGTTGTCAGTATACATGAGGAAATTACTACATTGCCTAAGTATTCCCATATCAATCAAACTGGCTGGATTTATGATGGGAAACTGTGTATTATAGAAGATTTTTACCATATGAGCTATTAGGGAAAAGGAGTGGGCTAGATTGACCAGTTTTTGTGCAAAGATTATCAAGCCATTAGGGAAAGGAGTGTGTTAGATTGACCAGTTTTTGTGCTAAGACCATCGAGGGTTCTTAAAATGAGGATTGTGAGTGACAGGTGTGCCAACGCTGCTCAGTGCACAACTAAGTTGCCTTTAGTGCAACAGAAAAGCTTGTGATGTTTACACTGACAGTTGTCTCGGGAAAAATTGTGTTTCAAGGCATTTGTGTCTATACAAGCTCAACCTGCAGTAGGGGTGGGCAGCTTAAAATCACCAGGTTTGAAAATCACATCAACAGCAGAGAGGGCGGGTGGGAAACACTAGTAGGGAATCACCAGCAGTGCTTTATTTTATGCAGGCTTGAAATCTTTTCAGCAAATGACAAAGGACCAGAAATTTACAGTGTATTTAAATATCACTCAAGACACAATTAACCAGTCAAAAGATGTGAAATGTGCAGTCTAGATAATTTTAGTATCTACCTCTCACATAGAAAACCCCCCACCAGGCCAAGCAGATGTTATGGCAAGTATAACTATTTTTCATATTGATCACTACTACAGTACCCTTAACTATATTGATAGATTACCATAGCTTAAAATACCCGAGATGTGGAAGGGGAGGGGTCTAGGAGCCCCTGGAGAATGGTCATAACAAAGCCTGATATGGAAATACAGAAGGAATTAAGTTTATAGTGCTTTGTAAAAGTATGTACAGAGGATCAGGTAGCAGCTTCTAGAATACTTCTAGAGTTCAACCCTTTCCAAAAGCCTTAGTTGTGGCCAAGATCCTGGCAGAGTAGACCTTGACCTTGCCTGGAATAGTTTTGTTGTGGAGAGTATAACAAAAGGTAATATCCTTAGATAACTGCCTAGAAATAGTCTCTTTTGACAAAGGTTTTCCCTTCTTCTTACCTTCACATGAGTAAACACATGATCTGAAGATCTGAAAGATATAGATCTGTCAACATAGTATCAGAGCTGTGTTTGGACATCCAATGTATGTAATATCTTTTTAATCTCATTTTTAGGATGGAAAATTTGGCTTAGAGTAAACTCAGATATCACTTAAGGTATAAAAGGAGGATCAGTTCTCAAAGAAACCCTGTCTTAATCAAATATGAGTTAGGGGTAGCTCATTATAAGAGCTTGCAACTCAGATACCCTTCTCACATAGATCAGAGCAATCAGTAAAACTGTTTTCCATGTTAAGAACCTCAAATCAGCCAGGTTAGCCAGTTAAAATAGAGCAAGTATTAGAATTTTTTTATTCAAAATTAAGTTCCAAGGAGGGGGGCCACTGGATTTCTTGGTGACCTGTTATGTAAACCCCCTTTTAAAAATATTTTGACAGCAGAATGCATTGAAAGAGAAGGGTACATAGGAAGACACGTAGAAATGGCTAATAAGTGAACCTTGATAGAGGAGTGAGAAAGGTCATTGGATAGTAACTTAGAGAAATATTGTAAAAGCAGAGAACAACTAGTCGTGAATGGGTACTGGTTATGCTGTTGGCACCAATTAGAAAACATTTTACATTTACATTTACTAATATGCAATTTTCTAGTAGCAGGATTTCTTGCCTCTTTCAGTTCCTGCTGCTTGTCCTCAGTAAGCAGGTGCTAAAGGTAATTAAGACCTAGCATCAAGGCAGTCAAATGAAGTTGATTGGGATTGGGGTATGTCAAACAACATTGTTCTTGTGTGAGTAGATCCATTCTGGGAGGAAGCTTGCAGTAATTACCTCTGTCCATTTCCAAAAGAAGGGAGAACTACTCCCTTCTGGCACAGGTAGCAGTGACCACAGTCATGTTGGGGATTACCTTCTGAATCATCAGAAATACCCTGGTTATTAATTGAAAGGGTGATAAAGCATACAGGAGCATTCCTGTCCAAGAAAAAGAAAAGCATATGTCTTCCAGGCCTTCTTGCATGGAGTTCTAGAGCAGAATCTTGTCAGCTGGTTGTTCAGAGAGGAGGCAAATAGGTCTACTTGAAGAACTCCCACAGATGGATCAAACCTTGAAAGACCCCCTGATCTAGGGTGCATGAGGGTCTGTCCTTGTCCTACTCAGCTTGTTTGACACATCATTTTGCCCTGATAGAATTTAGGATGCCTATAGAGGGAGACTGTGTTGTAAAACTATATCCCAAGCTAACATGGCTAGTCTGCAATGGAATTATAACGTGGTTCACTGTTTGTTGTTGATATACCACATTATTGTCTATACTAACATGAGCTGGTCCCAGGAGACCAAAGATGATTCAGAGAGTTGAGTGCCTTGATCAGGATATGCATCTCTTTTATATTTACGTGCTTGCTTCTGTCCTTAGTGTTTCATAGACATTGCACTTTTATCCCTCCTGAAACTGCTCCCTAAGCAAAGCCCGAAGCATCTCTGGTGACTGACTGCTTTGGAATAGGGAGTGATTCAGGAAGCCCCAGATTTAAGGATATATACTGTCGCCAACAAGTGGTTCCTCTTCTGGAAAAAAAACAGCATTGGGACTTGAAAATATAAAGGATGTTGGTACTGGGGCCAAAGAGACTTCAGATTTGCATCAATCTTGCCAGGGGAGTCATGAGAATCCTAGATGTGACGAAACCCCAAATCCTAAGGTATTCCAGTGACTGAAGTTTGAGTGGACAACTTTAGAAATAGATCTAGATAATTTATTTTTTCTTGTGGAAGAAAAGTTCTTTGAACTGAGGTGTCTGCTTGACACCCCAGAACACATTCCTGTACAATGGGATCAAAAAAGACTTTTGAAAGTTGTCTTGGAATCCCAGCTTATGTAAGAGATCTCTCACCTGGGTGAGAGATTCATGACACTTTGAAAAAGACTCTACAAAGATAAGCAAGTCATCTAAATATTGGAAAATATGGATATCCTGCAGCCTACCAATGAACTCTAAGTGGAACTTGACACTTTGTGAACACTCTTTGTTGCAGTGAACTGTCTAAGCGGCAAGGCAGAGAATTGATAATAAAATCCAGACACAAAATCTTTAACTCCTGAAGTCTGGATGAATAGGGATGTCACAAGCATCTTTTAAATCTGGTGTTACCAGAAACATTAATAAGGAAGAGGAGGCAGGAAAATATGAAGTAACACAATTTTGAATTGAACACTACCACATACAGGCTTAGGAAAGAAAGATCCAGTAATGTTCTACAGACATTTTATTTCTTTGGCACTAAAAGCATCATTGAATAAAAAGCTTTCCCCACCTGGTAAGAAGGAACTGGTTGTATCACTTTTGGAGACAACATGTAATGAGAGACAAGTGGAAATAAGAAGTCTAGTGGGTGAGGAATTACTCCTTGGCAAGGATAAATTTTCTCCCACTGCTGTCTGTACCACTGATAGATCTTTAGAATCCATTTGTCTGAAGCTATCTGTTGTGAAAGAGAAGAGTAGAGATCCAGACTTTCTGGAAGGAAATTGGGGCTGACTTGGGGAACAATTTCCCTCAAATAGTTATTCTGACTTGGACTGTCCTTGGTTTTGGGGGGTTACAGAATTCTTTTTGAACTCCCTTGCCATTTCTTGTTAACCATCTGTTTCCCAGCATTTTGTTTAGACCTTTATTTTGTTTTGCCCAAACCAGCTGAGGGGTATGAGAATCCCTTTGAAAAATTTAAGAAGGTGGGTTAGATATTTCCGGAATCAATTTCTTCCATTCATCACACTTTGATTGCCTTTGCAGCAGAGGGGCCAAAAGCTGAATCTCTGTCTGAAGAAGAATTTAAATTCTCATTTGTAACATCCTCTGGGAGGTTTTGAGAACAAAGCCAGACAAATCTCAAAACAGGACCAATGTCCATACCCTGTATGTGTTATCAGCAGATTCACACACTGCAAACAATGAATAGTGACTTGTACTGCTGAAGAAGCTAAATTATTTAAAGCATTTTTTTGCTCACAAGAAGAAACTGCAGACAAAACACTCCTCACATGTTCACAGTTAGAACAAACTAACATATGAGCTTGACAATTCTAAATTCTGAAAAATCACAGTAGCAGAAACATGCACTTTTTCCACATACATATGAATAATCTTCCCATCCTTATCAGAAAGAGTAGGATTTGAATTAACTAAATGCTTACCAGTAGTGGGATTAATTAAAGCTATAACTGCTGGGTCAGGTTTGGAAAGAATACAAGAAAAAATGTATAAAGTTCCTCAATCCTTTCAGTTATCAGCCTTTTTAGGGATAAGTGGCGGACTATACTGAAAATTGTAGGCAGCAACATACATATCCTCTAAAGCAGACTGAACAGGAAGAATAAGTGTAGGGTCTGGAAAATCCTCCTGTAACAATTCGCAGAATTTTCTGAGTATTCTCCCACTGTAAATACTGTCACATTCTGGAAATAATCTCAAAGAAAGAAAAAAAACCATAGGGAGAATGAGAAACTGAGCTCCCATCTGTGTCTTAATCAGAAATCTGAGATGAAGACCCTAAGTGTGGCCCTTAATCTTTCTATCCAGATTTAGAATCTTGAATCTCTTCAGCAAAACATGAATCCATCTTTCTTTTACCAAAAACTGATTTATAAGAAGGATCAATAGCCTGAATTAAACTCTGAGCCAGACATAGTGAACTACTCCTGTCTATGCAAATGTGGGGAGTAGTCAATATTTAGCTTTCTGTTTCCTTTTGAAAGGAAAAGTGGGGACAACAGTGTTGTTAATGGCAGCAGCAGTTCCCCCAAAGGATGGGCACACCATTCTGACTAAATAGATAAGCCTTTTCTGTTCCCTCTTCAAGAAATGAAAAGACTGGTTCTCCCTTGCCCACTGAGTGGATGTGGCTAACCCCTGGTCCATAGTGGCTGTAGGTGCTACAGCAGAGGGATCTGAGAGAAAAGATAAATGGTCTGATGTACTAGTAGTAGCCACAGCAGAGTCACCCACCTGTGGCTGAGGCAAATTTGCTGGCCTGCTGTTGTGCAAAATACTGTTTGCTCAACTTTTTCTTGTTCTGGCTTAAGAAGGACCAAATATGGGACCAGCAGTTTGTTCCATGGTCAAGCCAAAAATTATCTCTCTTTCCCGGGGAAACAAGCAGCAAATGCCAGTAAAACTAAAGTCTTTAAATGTCACTTTTTCACATAAAAATATATATTTTTTTTATTTTTAATTGGAAGTTTTTTTTCCCTGAGTGGAATGTTATCTGCCCATCAAAGGAACAGTTGTTTTACTAGCTCAGCTTGAGCTGAGTAATGACATGGGCAAGAGGAAGGCACCCCAAAGCTCTGGAAGCTGTACAGCTGTTATATCCTATGTAGGATATAACCATATAGCCAAGGCTACTACAGTAGTGATCAATATGATTGGACATCAGTTTATAGCTAGATGTGCTGTGCTCAGCTGTTTATTATATCATCACATTTCTCACTGCTGTATGTGTTTGTGTGTTTAATTTTTATACCATTTCTTCCTGAGGAATTCTCAAGGCAGTTAATACGGCACAGGTAGCTTTCAGTGTAGGGTTATACTATATATTATACTGCTTACTGATGTATGCCCCCCATCACCACCATACCATTCAAGACTCTGCTTATATGCTTGGTAAGGTGGCTCTATAAGCATTGGGGGTGCCAGTGTCTCACCCACCTACACAATCTCTGCTAATAAGCAGTCGCAGCAAGTCTGATAAAAGGTCGAGGGTTAGCATAATGGTTAAGATGTCTACCTCACAGACACAAGGTACATAGCTTAATTCTCACCATTGTGGGAACTGGCTTGGCTTAAAATGGCCCACAAGGGCAACTAGCCTAGTACCTACCTATGAACTATGAACTACTATGATGCAACAGTCCGAGCTGCTTTGGGGTTATGATTCCAAGTATAGGAGCTTCACAATCCTATTTTTTGTCATCTATCTCACACACACACACACACACACACACACACACACACACACACACACACACACACACACATGTATATAGGTACATCAACCCCTACAAATAACTGAATAGCTCTGCCAGTCAGTCAGTCTAATGTTTTCATCATTTAGGCTTTGCAACCTGACATACAAGCGTATACTATTATCGTTCTTCATATTATTACAATATTTAATTTTTTTATATGTGTGCTCCATTCTTTATGATAATATGTATACCATATATCCTATCACAGCGCATGCTGTTGCTTTAGCATAACCTATAAAGAACATGTATGCTCTTCTATCCTACTTTTCTTTTGAAGAAAAAAAATACCATAATGCCAGTGAAGAACACCATTTTGATTAAATTCCATAAAGTATTTTGCTGCATTATATTTTTTCCATTTTGATTTGTTTCCACTAGTCCCCCATTATTTACAATCAGCTTGTTCTCCTACCAGTCTCTATACCTATGAAGGAGAAGTGGGAGCAGGGTCATTCTGTTGTGTTATTATTCTGATGCTGGGAGGAGGGGCAAATGAAATGAATGCATGCTGCTACTCCCTTGACAAACATTTATAAATAATCCATTTCTGTCTATTCAACTTTGTTTTAAAAATGTCTTTTCCATTCAGTAGCACTAAACTGCTAGCTAGTGCCACATAATACTTGTTAGAGGTATGTTATGACTAAACGTACTACTGATTAAACTCTCTTGTTTCTCTATCACAGTGGAGTTATAGCTAAACTAAAATCACAGAAACTATTTGTATGATTAGTTTAAAGCAAGTTCATCATTCAGAATAAAAATAGTCCAAGGGCCAGTCCACCCACCCAGTAAACAAGGAATAATTAAAATAAGCAAGTGTTAGGGATAGCATTCATTACTGTTATCATTTCAGGCCATACACAAGGAAATATCCTTCTGTGGCTGCACTCCAAGCATATGCAGTGACTTGTTCATGTAATTGTTTTCCTTTGCTATTTTCAGAATGACAAAAAATGGACAAGTACACTGCTCAAATCATGATATGTTCTACCCATTAAATAAAAATGAAAAGCTGATAATCTTTTCTTCACATTCTTCTATGGAAAAAATCAAACCAGTGTGGCAAAGCCATTATTATACATTTTAGGGTATGTCTGAATGATGCAGAAATCCTTATGTTTGTCCAGGGCTGATAGTCCGACATGCAGTACATGCCAGACTTTATACACTTCTTTCCTTGTATATTGGATGACTTTATCTCTGTGAGGTCGAGGCGCCAAGTTTTTCCAGAGTTAATTAAGCATCTTCAAAAAAAAGAAAAAACACTGTAAAGTATCCATTGCATAATTCCACTATTATCCCATATTTTAAATAGAGATGGACATCTTTCTTCTGATTTAAAGTAAAAATATGATTTGAAGCAACAATAAAAACAAAGGTCAGCATTTACCTGCATTTCTGATGCCTTCTATCCAAAGATCTAAATGCTAATGGTGTCAAAGTCACGGCCACAAGCTAAATGCCAAAAAATGGATAGTAATCCCATTTGGGGAAAACAAAGTACCTACAAACTACCACATGGATGGGAATCCACTAAGTACAGAAGAAGTAATTAGGGACCTGGGTACCCATGTAGATAGCATGCTCTCCTTTGAGAACCACATAGCCAAAACGGTCAGGAAATCCTTCTATGTGGCACACCTGATCACAAAGGGTTTCTCATCCAGATATAAGGAGGTGATTGTGCCCCTTTACTCCTCACTCATTAGGCCCATAATAGAGTACAATGCCCCATTTGGGATGTACCTCACTAGACACCTGCAACAACTCGAAAGACCACAGAAGTACCTCACTAAGAGGATTAAGCACCTTAAACAATTACCCTATGAAGCACGACTAAAAAAGCTCCAGCTCATCTCAGTCACTTACCATCTGCTCAGAGGTGACCTATGCCTGACCTATAGGGCCATGTCAAACCCTGAACTAATGGACATGCTTCACCTCAAAAAAACGAGATCCCTCAGAACCACTCACTCTAGCGACTTGAACCTATGCACAACAATAAACAGGACATACTGGAGGGATAGATTCCTGTCCCAGTGACTCCCCTCACTCTGGAATAGAATCCCAATCCATATTCGACAGAGCTCCTCTCTGACCCTCTTCAAGAGAAATCTTGATGAGTGGATGGGTAATCATAAGTTCTACCCTGGGATCACTTCAGGAGCCCTGTTAGACAGAGGCCCAGGTACTAATCTAATGGGGAGGTGAAAGCCATCACTCTGTAGCTAGGCTTATAAATGCCCCTGGGCAGATAGCCTAGTACTTACCTATGAACCTATGAACCTATAAACATTGCCTAATGCCTCATTTTAAACTTCTTCAGTCTTGTAACCTGATGTAAAATAGAAGTCCTTGGTGCATGTTTTCCTTTATTCATGAAATCTTCTTGGATTACATCGGGGGGGTGGTATAATGGTTAAGGTGTTTACCTTATAAACACAAGGTGCAAGGTTTGATTCTTACATGGGAAGTTAACTAGGCTTAAAATGGCCTACAAGGGCAGTTAGCCTAGTGCTAACCTATGGAAATTGCTTTTAACCTATTATCAGATTTTGCTGTTCTAACTAGTGGTGCTCAAAGAGAAGTTTGGAAACTCAACAGTGAAAGGCCAGCAATTCAGAATAATTAAGTGCAATCCTATAGGAGAAACACTGAAGTGCAAACCTCTCCAGTGCATAATGCAGTTGGGCAAGACCACCAGGTACACACCTCTTATGCATATATACAAACTTGATGATTGGTGTACTTCACATTACATGTGAAGAATGGGAATCCCTAATTAACAGATGTCTAGTCTTCTTTTAGCAATCCAGAATATCAAATCTTCCTGTTGAGCTAAACTGCAAAAAATTGTTAGTATGACTAATAATCCTAATAATTAGTTAAACTGTTTTGGTAAACTAGTCCAATAGAACTTCTTCAGTTGCAAACCAGGTCAATGCCAAAACATAGTAGAACAATAAGAGGACATTTCAGTTATTGTTGCAAGCTTCCAACACTGTAAACCAAGTGTTTTGACAGTGAAAACACAACATTAACCACGTGTTTTTGTTGGTATTGTAGCACAATTTTCACTTCATTCCTGACTGAAATTTAAGACAATGTTTCTGTATTCATGACAAAACAACATGAGAACAATATTGGATGAATATACAGAACTACATTACAAGTGAATGTTTGCCTGATGTACAATAAGTTTTTTACTGCATATACAATGCCAAATACCCAGTTCAGGAAACTAAAGTATAGGTATTATTTATTTTATTTATTTTATTTATTGCAGTTGGTTTACCAGGATAGTCCATTGGGCCTTGAATAACCCGTTTTCAATGGAGTCCTGGGGAGAAAAGCTCCAAAACAGAAAATAAATGTACATTGACATTTGATAGTAATTTCTATATGATTTGTAGCAAAAAAAAATGTATTATAATTAGACAGTAAAGCCTTGGGTGCAGCAATTGAAGGGGAACAAAATGCAAAACATAGATGCAGATTAATGAACAAACATAGTAGGTGAATAGTTGGTTATTATCGAACTTATGAATGGGAATATCTTCCTTTTTATTGTAGGTAACGATGGCTATGTCATAGCAGACACAACCATTCACTTATCATTCCATGTAATTTTAGAAGGTCTAGAATGAAGTATTGCATGTGCTAACATGAAATGACTACTTTCAAAGACTAATAGAAATGTTTTGAAGTAACATGACTGTATAAGAGCTATTCAAGAAGTTTTGCAAAAAAATGTAGCTCTCTGCTTATATCCACAGATTCACAGTTTTATATATGGTACTTTATGAAAGGAAATGCATGAGTTTAACTCAGCTCGATGCTGTTGTCTGTTGCCCTTCTGCATTTGACTCAGATGTATGATCTTTGAAATTCGGTTTACCTCAGCAAGATGCATCTGGCTATGTAAGGGACTCACTATGGCTTGCTTGTTGTTGCCAGGTTCCCTTATTAGATATCTAAAATGAATTGCCTTTTCTTTCTATTAGTGCACTGTATGATTCCCTTCAGTAACAGCTGCTCAGTAGAACCACACTGTAATTATGCCACCTGCCACTACGTGATAAACAGCTTTGCCTTTTGTCGCTCTGGTGTACACCTGCCGTATAAGCACTTTCTTGTAGTACAGGATCCCTCAGCTACATAATAATAGGTACCACAATGTTTAGAAAGAAAGAACATAAAAGGCAAGACTCTAAAAGATGCAATGAAAAGGCATGAAATCTAAAAGGCAGGATGGCTGTCTTATCATGATTTAATTCCTACCATTATAAACAACACATGGCTCGGATAAAAATAAGACAGCAACATTAGCTGAACACTGTCCCCTTGAAAGCACAGAAGGGTTAAAAGTACAGCATGGTTCTTGAAAAATGAATAAATTGTCCTTTTTATGATCTAGACTGTATAATTTAAAAACATGCCATCTGAGACTTTATATCTACTTTGTTGTTTTCAATTATGTATGAATTCATAATGAAGAATACAAGTTATACTGTACATTATATATGACTCAAAATAGCAAATATGAAACATTAATTGATAGCATCACTATACCCATTAGTATGAAAATGTACAAGACTAAATGGCATTTCTTGGGAATAAGTATCCCGTTCTGCATCATTTATATTGTATAATATAAATATATCAAACAAAATATAACAGTTTGCTTCATGTATTTTTGTTTTGAACAGTTATGCCATTTTTTCCCCAAGGAAGATTTTGCAAAAAGTAAGACATTCAGCATAACCTAAGCTTCACCAAAGAAAATCCTAAGTGTAATGGTAGAAATCTGATTTCTCTGTGTTCTTTATGTGTATGTGTGTGTGTGTGTGTGTGTGTGTGTGTGTGTGTGTGTGTGTGTGTGTGTGTGTGTGTGTGTGGTGTGTCTGTGTGTGTGTGTGTTTGCTTGTACATTGTTCACTTGGCATCTGCACCCTGCGTCATCACAAGCAAAAACACAGATACACTATACGTTTCATTTTGAATATGCTTTTATTAAGGTGAATGCAGCTTCCAGCACTGTTCTCCTCTTATAGAAAACTGCAGCTATTTCATGTTATAAGCCTTTGTTATTAATGGAGAGAAAAGATGGACCACGCATACTGTGGTTTTATTTGCTTGGACAACCGCAATAGGTTTTGGTATAGATGTATATTTTAAGCCATTACTATCCTTATCCAACATAGTTTGACATAAAAACATAACTTGTCATAAGTATCTATTGCAGCCAAATTACAGAAACCTATTGCCTCATCCTAGAGGCTTTTATTGCTAGGTTCATAGGATTTTGTCTGAGCTATTTTGCTTTTGACAGCACACTTTTGTGCAGAGGAGACCACAGGCACAAAGGTGAGTGTTGTAGCAAGCAGACCAGATCATTCAAGCTAAGCAAAAATCAGAAACACAAAAGTGAGCATGGGTCAAATGCACAGACTATAAAAGACTGATAAATAAATCTTAATAGTTGCCATAGGAGGCACACTTTTCTTAAAGTGCTGATTCAGTCAATCAGTGGGATCAGCTGGGATAAGATGCAACCTATCAGCAATCACCTTCAGGTGTCCAATATAAAACTATATCCGACAGTGAGGTCATAAATAGCTTACAGAAGCAAGGACAGGATACCTTTGTCTGCATACAAATACTGCAATGCTGAAGAGTGAGAAGTGTAGGTAAGTGTGAGAGATCAAAGTGCAGGACAATGCAGACAGCATTGATACAACAATCATTGCTTCACATTTCTAAGGATGAGTCTGAGTATCTGTAAAAAAGAATAACTTTGTAACAGCACCTGGAGATGGATGTTCCCTAAACTCAGAAAGCCAACAATGGGTCTGCTCCTTTACACTATGGAGCATTCTATTGGTATTCTGCTCTAAGTGTTCTATTAAAGGACAACAGTCACTGGAAGCCAGACAATAAACAGCTACCTGGATCAAGGCCAAAGATCCTTCAAAAGCATGTTGACAAGAGCAGAGAGGCACAGCTGAGAGCAGCAGATTAGAATGATGTGGCTTAAGTGACACCGCAGGCATGAACAGCAGACATTTTTATAGATTATTATTATTATTATTATTGTGTTCTGACAGTGACATGATATACTACTACAAACGCCAATATGAAATAGCATTTTTTGCATCACAATGGGGACAAGAATGCCTACAGTCAGTCGGTCAACAGTGTGTTTGAGGCTAGGGACTTGCAGTGTGGGACAAAGTACTGGACTGTTTGGAAAGATAGATTCCAGTTTATAGATTCATAGGTGTTGACTAGGCTAATGACCACAAGGATCTTTTTAAGCCTAGCCATGCATCCCAGATCTTTGACAAGTTCTGATACCTTTGATAAGTGTAAGCATGGGCCTGGGAGATGAACCATTTATAGGTTGCCCGAGTCAATTAGAGACATAGGTGCCAAACCAGGGATGAATTTCTGGTTTCCCATCTAATTGCCAAGCCAGGGATGATTTCCAGTTTCCCATCCAATTGTCCAAGTTGCACTTGAATTGGGTTAGGGAGGAACTCTGGTTCACATGGATGGGGAGCCTGTTTCATAGACGGGGTAATCTCTGGGATACATACCTATCTCTCCAGCATGTCCTATTTATATCACAGGCAAGGTTTAAGTCTTTAGAATGAGTAATTCTGGTGATGTTTGTTTTGTGAAGATGTAGGAGGTCCATCAGAATGGGGTTTGACAATGCTCTGTATGCCAGGCATAGATCTCCCCTCAAAAGCCTATAGGAGACAGAATACAATGATTGGGCCTTGAGGCAGTCTGCATAGGACATTTTACTTACACCCTGCATTATTTTAGTGAGGAACCTCTGTGGACATTCCACTTGTTGAACTTGCCTGGTTAGGTACATACCAAAGGGAGCATTGTACTTAATGACAGGTCTGATGAATGTCAAATGCAGTGGAACAATGACTTCCTTGGACTTAGATGCCATACCTTTGTTTATAAGTTGTGCAATATAGAATGTTCTGTGATAAAAGAGTTGCAATTTAACTCAGGTTAAGGGAACATGTTGTGTGGAGGAAATACGGAGAGTACAGAAAGGAAAGTGGAAAGTAGGTAGGACAGTATACTATGATGAGGATAGAGGCAATGAAGGATGAAAGTACAGGTTTCAGAGAGTTTAGAATATGCAAAAATTATACATGAGAGGTAGATAGCAGAAAGGAGGAGACTGCTGAGATGGGGAAGCAGAGCAACAAGTTATTGAGTCTGGTGAAGAACAGGAGACCCGTGTAACACCTTGGAATAACACAGCCTCTAATTATGCATGAGGAATTAATGAAACACTCAGAACTTCATGAGAGAGGAAAGCTAACAGTAGACAATGAATGCAAGAAGTAATGGAGAGTTACATATAGGAAAATTAATTATTGTACTTAACTTGTATGAATTGTGCCAGATAGCATGATGGGAGAGCAGAACACAGCCCTCATCCCATTAAAGTCAGCAAGGGCAGCTCTGGTGGAATAAAATACAGCATAACATTCTTCGCAGATCTGAATGACTGTTATATGAAACATGTTAGGTGAAGAAGAGAAAGAGTAGTGAGAGTCAGTAGAGTGGTACCAGCTGCTGGAAACCACGTTTCCAAGGTCATTAGATGAGTAGACAGGATAGGCAGGTAATGTCTGTGGCTTGAGAGAGGCAGAGGCAGATGGAAATGACCAGAAAAAGTGGCAAACAGATGAGTACAGATGTGACATGCAGTATTATATTTCTCAATTGTTATCTGTATGAATCCCAGTACAGCATGGAAGGAGCTGATTAATGAGTCTACTGCTGTCTTAATGAATGAGAAGAAGCAGAAAAATTCTGCAGTGGTTGATGAATGCAAAATGGAAGGTGGATTTCTTTGACAAGGACAATCTACATTACAACTACAAGGAGGCAGCACTACTGTAAATGAGGTTAGAAAGATACATAAAGTGACTGTACCTTTAAACAAAGATTGTTTGCTGTAGAGAGATTGCTTGCAACAGAAAGGAAAATAAGTTGGAATGCTAGCAGGTTTGAAAGTAGAACAGGGACAGAAAAAAAATAAGCAAAAAGATTTGCCAGAGGAGCAGATATATAAAAATGTTCTGCTTTGTGATATTGGGACTAGCAGAAAAAGGGAAAGTATGGCTTTATGTGCACTATTTGTGACTCCTATAATGTTCCTTAGCAAATAAATGTAAGTCAACTGCATCATTATAATCAGGCTATTTATCATATTGAATAGAAATGGACTGGAACTATTACTTCAGCATTCCTTAATTTAAATAATCTGATTGTTAATGCTGCAAATTAGCAGAAAATCTCATGGGTTGCTTTACAAATTTTGTAAAGACTAAACATGATGTGTACTCTTATTCCTACATCACAGTAATCTTTTCCCATTGCACATTTTAAGTTTATTCCATATCCATGAAAGTCAGTAAGCTCTCGAGTATCCCCGGTGTCAGCTTATCACTAGGTAAGAGGTACTGCACCCTCTCCAACCAATACATGCATTGGGGACTCAGTGTCCAACTCTTCTCCTACAGAAGACAAATCAAACTACTGTATTCTTCAATGTCTGCTATTACTTTTATTTACTCATGTTTTACTTGTTTCCTTTATGAACTTGATACATAGAACCCTGCTTCTTCAGCTTAGGGTTCCCTATATTCTCTCTCAACAATACTATTATTAGGGATTAGTTACATGACATGCCTCTCAATATACACTGCTCTCTGTTTTCTTTCCTTGGTTAAGTTGTTCCTACTAAGTTGGTTTTTCAACTACATTCTGCTCTATCCCACCCTTTCATTATCTTTTCTTTATTTTGACCTTTCTTTGCAGAGGCTTTATCTACAGCTATATAGTTACATTTTTTACAATTACAGAAATTTGTTTAGAATCCTGACCTGGTATGATTTCTTCCTCTAACTGAAATAGTCACTGTATGTTCATTATTCATCTCAGTACTGCACTGATCAATATGCCACTAATAATTAGATCAATATGCCACTTGCTATGAAGTATCAGCTATAGTAATCAAGCTGGCAAATTGCTTCAGTAATTGGTACAGTTAGTCTGATTTCTTATGCGATTACTTCCTTATGTGCAATAGTCAGGTGTGAGTCACCACTCCATATATGTGCAATATGAACATCAGAATATATCATACTGCAACTGATGAAGTGCAATATCTAAGCAATGACAATGTGAAGTTATAGGGCAGGATTCACGAAGACTTGCACGGAGTCTAAGAGTAGTGTAAGACTCCATGCAGCCTTCGCAATCCAGGAACAGCCCTAAAGTCCGTGTAAGAGACCAGCTAAAACGTCTCTTACACGGAGTGGGCGTGGATATGCTAATCACCTCACTTGCAGCCCAAAGGCATGCAAATGAGGTAGATTAGCGATCCACGAAGCCCAAAGCAGCCCGTGTAAGAGCCGTTTTAGCTGCAGAAATGTACTCAGTTGACAACTGAGTAAGTTTCTGCAAAAACCACAATGGAGCCATGTCAGCTCCAAATAAAGGGTGCATATGTGTCAGACAGTATGCCAATGGCCAAATATGTGGCCATTGGCAAGGTATCCCAATGCAAATATGAAAAATAAATATTTTTTTTTTCGGCGATCGCCGATGTTTAAACGCAGCGCAGCCCTGCGCAAACAGGCTGTGCTGTATAAAACATAAAAATGAAGGTTATAAATCCACAAATGTGGGTTTTATGCAATACATGGATTTACAATGCAGGGACCAGCAGACCAAAAACAACATGGCCACCGTTTAGTGGTTGCGGGAAGCTGAGTCTAAGACATGTAACTAAGCATTAGTAGGCAATCTGATGTAAATGAGTGTTAGGATACTGAATTCCACTGTCACATAGCAAATGAGCACATTCTGAGTAGTGTAAGAGATACATAAGGGGGAGGAATAGAGTAGGAGATAGGTGACATCACAGGGGGGAATGGAAGAAAGAAATGCAGTTCATTGGAGGTCAGTGTTACATGAAAGATGTCAGACACATATCATGGAAAGAGGAGTGCCACAACATAAGCATGGGAAAGTCAAGAAATGGAAGGTGTACACTGTTGCTTACACCAAAGTTTCTTGCTGGGCATCCACGCGCATGTGTGCACGCCATGAAGTGCGAGTAGGGCAGTGTGCGCGCGTGTAAGGCAGACTGAGCATGTGGGAGCCTGTTGGTAGACTTGTAACACTGTTTGTGCTGGTGTGCGTGTGTTTTAACCCGAATAAGCAGATTCTGAACCATGTAAGCATGTGTGTACGCATGTAAGCCACTGTGAGCGTGTTTCTGCTGGTATGCATGTTGCTCCCCCCTGAGGAAACAGAAAGGAAAAAGGAAGCAACAGAATTAGTAGGAAGCTAGCAGGGAATACTGCTGGAGCTAGCAGGTGAAAACAATTAGAAGCAGGCAATTACACAGGCAGAATAGTAGCTCAGCCAAGCACTTAAAACTCTGCAAACAGCAGTGCAGGATGTTTCTCTCAAGAGACACTGCAAGACAGGAGTAAGCTATTAGAAGTGAAAACTGAAAAAGATGAACTCAGAGCAGAAATGCTAGGGGCTACCATAGCAGTCATAAGGAGACATAGGCTACTTGCTGAGGGTGGTGACAATGCAGATGGTGCCAGACAACCCACAGTGAGGAGATGGAGAAGAGTGTACAGGCCCAGGGTCACCTACCACGGGTTACATGAGCTGGAGATAGTAGAGCGCTATAGAGTGGACAGAGACCTCCTGCAGCAAATTGTAGAGCTGTGCAGGCCACGCCTCACACACAGAACCAACAGAGGGGAACCCATCCCAGTGGAAACCAAGGTATGTGTTGGCATAAGAATACTAGCAACAGGTACCTTCCAGAGACCAACTGGTGATATGATGGGGATATCACAGGCATCAGCCTCCAGGGTACTGCACCAGTTCCTGGATGCCATGTCAGCACATGTCAGTGATCATGTATATTTCCCCAATGCCCGTGAGGTAATGGCCAGCAATATGCATCTCTTCCAGCAAATAGCGGAATACCCTGAGGTAGTGGGTGCAATAGACTGCACGCACATGCGCATCAAAGCACCAGCCGGTGAGCGGGTAGGGCCTACATTAACCACAAGGGCTTCCCCTCCATCAACTGCCAGGTCGTGTGTGATGCCCAGGGCATAATAATGAATGTGTGTGCTGGCTGCCCTGGGAGCTACCATGATTCCCATATCTGGCATTTGACGCAGCTGTACCAGACATTTGCCAATGGGGACATCCCACATGGACACCTAGTGGGGGATGCAGGTTATGCACTGGAGCCGTGGCTGATGACATCCATCAGAAATGCACACACACCTGAACAGGAATGCCATAACGAGGAAAACGCACAAACATGTAATGTAATAGAGTGTGTGTTTGGGCTGCTCAAGTCACGGTTCCGGTGCCTGGACACATCTGGTGGAGCCTTGCAGTACTCACCAACTACATGTACCCAAATTGTCATGGTATGTGCTATGCTACATAATATGATCTTGTGAAAACAGCTGCAGTAGGACCAGCATAGGGCTGGGCCAAACAGCACCCCCACCATTGCCAAGGCCATCACAGGCAGAGCGTGACTCGAGGAGGAACAACCTGAGCCTGCCCCAGTAGGCAGAAGGAGGCAGGCGTGCCCAGTATGCTCTGGCCTTGGCAAAGAGGCAACAAATAGCACATACACTGGCTCAGTAGGAACCCTGGGAATGATACCTCTCTGACTCACTCATATAATAACAGGGATGCCTAAAATGACATAACCTGCTCTCAAACATGTACAGGGAGTGTAGTATGTGCATCCGACAGAGGCAGCCCTGCAGCACCACCTGAGGCATGAATGCCATGTGTTAAGCAATGTAACACCATGTAGTATATGCACACTTGATGACCCTGACTAACATCCTACCCTCACCAAGCATGATGCCACAATATGACAATGAGATGATCAATTGCAATAATTGGCTGAAGTATTGCAGTTAGTCAAAGGGGATCCAATGTGTGCCAGCCTGGGATGACATGCTGAGCATGACATGATGCTCTACCTGCTAGGGGTGGCGTGCACCTATCAGTCCAGGCCTTATGGATACTGGCAAAGACTGCTGTTACCCACAGCATGCCCTGAATAGGTAAGGCTCAAAACACAAACCCACCTCCGTAGGTATCACAAGGGATAAGAACCTAGATGTAATGCTACCCAATGCCAGAAATCTAAACAGCAAGATGCTTGCAGTCTAAACTCACCCAGTATGGAGAATGTTGATATCTGTCCTGTAACAGAAAACTGGGTCAAGGCTCACAACAGCACCCTAACACTACCAGGTTACACCTCATACTGTGCTGTACAGCCTCAAAACATGGAACAAGCTACAAAAGGAGGGTGACTAGCAATAATTGTCAAGGATAACCACACCCCCATGTTGGTACCACAACAAGAAGCAGCATGGACTAGCCATGGTCAAGTAACAGTGGTTAAAACTGCCTCCCAGTTTATAGCCTGCTACAGACTACCATCCTAACACCAGGAACTGCACCTGGCCTATGTTGGAATACATGAATATATCAAGCCCTCCAAACCACATTATATTGGGTGACTGAAAATACCCAGACATAGACTGGGATTATTATACTAGCTCCAACACAGTAGGACAAAAGTTCCTAGAATCCATAAACCAAAATGCCCAGGAACAACGTACCACTCCCACAAGAGGGGTAAGCATACTGGATGTGATAATCAGCAACATGGGTACTGGATGGCAAGATGAGAAGTGTATCCCTCACTGGTAAGACCAGACCATAGAGTAATCACACTGGATATACACATCCTGACCACAGTCCCTGGCCAGAAAACCACAGTGAAAACATGTGTAAAGCAAAAGTTGCACTCCTCCAAACTGATGTGGAATCCATTAAAGGCCCTGTGCAGGTGCAAAATATGGGCCACACCTCAGAACCTGTTATACAGGCATTCCATGAACACTGCCAGGAATGCTTGGATTATGCAATCCCAAATAAAAACAAGACACAATGCCATACACGCAGGCATCTGGCATGGTGGACTCCAGCCATTACCAAACCATGCAAGAGAATGAGGAAGCTACTACATGATAGAGCAAACATAAAAATGGAAGTAATCACTGATCAGTAGTATGGTAATAAAATATGTCCACACATACAATCCACTAAGGCCAGCTACAACAAGTTGAATCTGTGAATCTTTGAAAAAAGGGGGATAACCACCCAAAAAAACCCCCCCCCCATGTTGGTACCACAACCAAAGGAAAGGCAGCCCAAAGGGGGAAAAACAAAAAAAAAGGCCAAAAATGGTTTTTCAAAGGTTAAACGGGTGGCTTAAAACCCCCCGGGGGGCCCTTCCCAAAGGTTTAAAAAATTGGGGGGGGGGGGGGGGGGGGGGGGGGGGGGGGGGGGGGGGGGGGGGGGGGGGGGGGGGGGGGGGGGGGGGGGGGGGGGGGGGGGGGGGGGGGGGGGGGGGGGGGGGGGGGGGGGGGGGGGGGGGGGGGGGGGAGGGGGGGGGGGGGGGGTGGGGGGGGGGGGGGGGGGGGGGGGGAGGGGGGGGGGGGGGGGGGTGGGGGGGGGGGCCCCCCCCCCCCCCCCCCCCCCCCCCCCCGCCCCCCCCCCCCCCCCCCCCCCCCCCCCCCCCCCCCCCCCCCCCCCCCCGCCCCCCCCCCCCCCCCCCCCCCCCCCCCTCTCCCCCCCCCCCCCCCCCCCCCCCCGCCCCCCCCCCCCCCCCCCCCCCCCCCCCCCCCCCCCCCCCCCCCCCCCCCCCCCCCCCCCCCCCCCCCCCCCCCCCCCCCCCCCCTCCCTCCCCCCCCCCCCCCCCCCCCCCCCCCCCCCCCCCCCCCCCCCCCCCCCCCTTTGGGCTTAAACCGGGGGGATTTTTTCCCCCCCCCAAATTTTCACCGCCCCCTGGGCATCTGGATATTGGATAAGGCTTTTGCCACCTTTCATAGGCAAGGCTGAAAAGACTAACCCACCACCCTAGAAAACATAAGTGGAAAGAAGCATAAGGGTAATGCTGACCAATGCCAGATGTGTAAACCTCAATATGCATGCTCCCGAGGTCCTCCCCAGTATGGAGAACATCGATGTCCGTGCAGTGACAGAAACCTACTGCAAGCCTCCTGACAGCACACCAGCACTACCAGGTTATACCTCATATCATGCGTTATGGCCCCAAAACCTAGACCAAAACATAAAAGGAGGGGGAGTATCCATATTCAGCACAGACACCCATACGTCCAGGTAACTGACAATGCAAGAAGCATCGGAGACCACCCATGTGCAACTAACCATAGGCAAAACTGCTGTACAGTCTGTAGCATGCTACAGACCACACTCTCATACAGGAACCCCCACCCAGTCCTGAAGACACTGGACAGTATGAATGTCCCACCAAATACCAAACAAGGTACTCACAAATTACCACATAGTTGGTAAACCATTATGTATGGAAGGAGTAATCAGGGACCTAGGGACACAAGTGGACAGTAACCTGTTATGTGACACTCACATTGCCAATGTGGCTAGGAAGACTGTTTATATTGGACACCGTATCATGAAAGGGTTCACATCTATATCAACAGAGGTCATTGTGCCCCTATACTGTTCTCTTATCAGACCCATAATCTAGTACAATGCCTCATTTGGGATGTACCTTACCTGACACCTGCAGCAGTTAGAAAGACCTCAAAGGTACCTCACCAAGAGGATAAAGGGTCTCAAATATATGTCATATGCTGCCTGGCTGTAGACACCCAGCTGAATGCAGTCACATACTGCCTACACAGAGGTGTTGTATGCCTGTTGTACAAGGCCATGTCCAACACAGGAGTAATGGACATGCTCCACCCCAGAAAACCCAAAGCCATCGGAGCTGTGAGAGTGAGAGATGTCAACCTCAACACATAATGAAATAGGATGTGCTGGAGGGACAGATACATAACCCAGAGGCTCCCTACACCCTGGAACAGAATCCCTCTCCATGTTAGGCAGAGCCCCTCACTGACACTCTTCAACAGGAATCTTGCCAAGTGGATGGATGATCGTAGATGTACACTGGGGGTCTTCACTGTGTCACGTCCAGACAGAGGCACAGTAAAGTAAATCATAAATGGCCATAATATTCACATAGCAAGGGGTGGCGAAAGCCACACACACTCATGCTAGGCATATAAATGCCCTAGGGTGGATAGCCTAGTATGAATCTATGAAGATACAAATTGTACAGGACACTAAGGATAATCACAAGGCTTTCTCAACTGATGGTAGGAACCTTGTTGGGAATTCACAGATATGCTCTGAATCACTCAAATATTACAAACAACATACCAAACACACACACATATTGCCAACATACAACATGACAGGTGAAGTGCAACCCCCCCCCCCACAATGCAAAATATCTATCCCAGCAGACTGCTGACCCCCCTGACATTGCAGATGCTGAGGTAACAGCCAGCATCTACAAAGCAAAACACACAGCAGCAATGGTATGAGATGGTGTCCTGGGCTGAGTGCAACATGGACTCCAAGAAGAATGGAATGCCAAATCACACAACTGCTCAATGTCAGCCTTACCACAGGATATGTACCCAAAGAGCAGTGTACAACAACAGTGGTCCTTCTCAACAAAGGTATTGCCTGAATGGATACTGCAAACTACCATCCCAGAATCCTGACAAGCTTGGTCTGCACAGCTATGGAAAGGATCAGCATGTACCGCAGACATAAAGATACTGGGGACCTACTGACACCAGACCCTACCCAGTGTGGCTTTTGTAAGTGCAGATCCTGCCCCTTAAACATGTTTGACTCATTTGAAACAGTCATTAAGGTCATTGATGAGGGCAATGTGGTCCACACAGCGTAGCTGGACCTTGCAAAGGCTTTCATACAGTACCCTACGTGTTCATTATAGATAGGCTCACCAGCTTAAATATAAACCCCTATGTCAGTAGAGGGGTTGCAAACCAGACCAAGGACAGAACTGACATGGTCAGACATGCTGCAGTCATGTCAGACTACAAACCAGATATAACTGGCATCCCACAAGGCTTGGTCCTGGGACCTCCCTCATTTGGTATATATGTCCCATAGGTACAGGCCAACATGGAAGGACTGTGTCTGAACATGTTTGCAGAGGACTACAAACTGCCCACCATATCTGACCCTCCAGCTGACACAAGCATCCCACAAAAGGGCCACATAGAAACAGACAACTGGTGCCATAGCCATGTCAGCAAGCTAATTGCAGAAAAGTGTATAGTCAACCCCTGTGGATATACAGTAAGTGCCCACCAATTACCACATAGGTGTTAACCCATTAAGTACTTAACATGTAATGAGAGACCTGGGGACACAAGTTGATAGATATCCTGCATTGGACAAACATGTGGCTGTAGTGGTTACAGAAACATACCATATACCCACCTAATCATGAAGGTTGTCAGATCTAGATAAGGGGAGGTCATTGTGGCTCTGCAGTCATCCTTCATCAGCGTTACAATTCACTACAATAGCCCCTGTGGAATGTACCTCAGCAGACACCTACATCAACTGTAAAGTCCTCAAAAGTACCTCATCAGGAGTATCAAAGAGCTTGAACAGATGCCATGTGTTGCCTGATTAAACAAACTGCAGCTCCACACACTGCCATACTGCCCACCCAGAGACAAGCTGTGCCTGATGTATAAAGCCATGTCCAAGCTGGAATCAATGAACATGCTGCACCTTGTACAATCTGAATGGCAGTGAGCTATGCACATGAGAGACATGAACCCCGGCACTGACATACATAGGACAAGCTGTACTGAATGATCCATAACACAGAAGCCACCCCCACTCATGAGTAAACTCCAAGTACAGGTTAGCCAGAGAGTCACTCATCGACTCTCCTCAAGAGGAATCTTGATGAGTGGATGGGAGATGGTAGGTTTACCCTGGGTATCACTGTTATGTCATGGGTAGACTGAGGCACAGTATACTAACCATGACATATGTCATGGCAAACTCCACTTACAATGTGTGTCGAAGGACAAACACACTCTCCGACTAGCATTAGAAATGGCCTAGGGCACATCGCTAGTGTTTGCCAATGTACACCTATGTTGTGGAATTCACTACCAATGTTGGACAAGCCTGGTTTAAGTAGTTCATATCTGAACATAATGCAACATGGTCAGATGTGCACAACTGGCCCCTAACCAGGCTGTTGTGCTCACTATGAAAATGTAAAGCAGTGATAGAACTAAAGCCCAGGATACTGTCCACCACAGTGAAAGTACTGAACCAGTACACTATACGGTACTACAGTGTTAGGATAGTATGAAAGGATGTTGGCAACTGTATGCAAAGTATCCCATGCAAACCCTGCAGGCAGAGTATAATCCCTGTTGTGTTCAGACACAAAGCAGTTGGACAGTAACTACATAACATGACACACAACACACAACCATAAACGTGAGATATTGTTGAAGTTCACACTCATCCACAAATGTGGTGGGCTGTAGAGTTCAACATATGGAAAGCTCACACTGGGCATGCTCGCACACTTAGATAAATGAGACATATGTCAGGCAACATGCCATGGGAAGCCTGAACTGGGCATGCTCACACACTTAGGCCAAATCTCAGTTTAGCAGTTGGCCACACATATCTGGTATTTGTACGTGTTATTCCAGGAACCAACCACATTACAGCAATCTGCCCAGTGCACACAGTTAAATGACTACAGAGACATATGTGATATAGTGGATCCCTCCCATATTCAAACATCTTCCACAGATACAGAAGTTGTTCATAGAAACAGGGAATGCTATGGCAATAAAGACCTGCAAACAGTCTATCAGCAACAAATATTGTGCATCTGACAATTAAACATATGGGTGTAGAGGCCAACACTAGGCTGTTTGCACTAGGAAATGACAGCTTAGCCAGAGTGTGTTTGGCGTCTGCCTCCCCAGTACAGTAGGCTACTGTGCCACTGTAAAGTAGGTCACATAAGGCACTGTGTGAGGCTAGTGTGCTGTGGCTTTGTCAAGCAGGGACACAGTGGAGATCCCAGGGGTTGAATTTGCTAAGCCACATCCATGTTGGTGGTGTGTGCTGGAAGAGGGTTGCTGAGGACCTCTAACAGTAAGTGGGCATCAATAACAGACTGAGGGGAGCCTTATCTGCATTGTCTGGACAATTTCACTGTCAACACTTTGTCGTGATGATTATGAGGGATTGAAGTTTCGTGCCAGTACTATTCAGAGATGTCCTCCCTCTGTGGGCTACTGCTCTGCAATGTATTAGCTCATTCTGTCTGTTGGACAGCTCATATATGGCTGGTGTACACCTGACAAGTGTCCTGTTGTGGAGCAGTCATGGGTATATTTGGGATAGCATGATCAATGCAAACCTTCCACATGCTCATAGAATGCAATTGTCAAGGATTATGCAGAGTGGCCTGTATACTCCCCCAGCATGGGTCCTTTGAAGTCTTCCACACCAGTCGTCACAAGTGTAAAGTCTGCTTTTGATAAATACACTTTGTTTGCAGTGACAACCTTGCCTGGTGGTGGGGATGGGATATGGATGTCCAGGGAAAGGTGGGTATGGTCAGATATCAACAATGGTGGTCTACCTCTGGTGTGGAACAGTGAGTACCCATGTTGCAGATGGTCAGGTGCAATATGTATTCCCCCTTGTGGCTGTGGTGAGTGGTTCTGCCATAGCACATGGACTCACAAATTGTAGTGGCTGTAGGGTAATGTTGTAGAGGCCTGAGTAGTTCCCACACACAATATACCTGTACCTGACGTTAACAACTGGAATGGTGTATGTGAACACCTGCATATCTTGGCACTGTTCCCAGGGAAGCAAAGTGTGTGTCCTGGATGTGGGGGGGTGGTCTGAACTGATTCGGTTGTGTGTTACAGGTCCTGTGGTCACGAAGCATGGTATAGAACATAACCTGCCAGTGCGATGTGCATATCTGACCCTGAAGTAGGTGGCTGCAAATGCATATATATGCTATCCCCCACCTGACAGGTAGTACTAGATGTACATACCTCTGTAGAAATAATGATGTCAGCACCCTATAAATTCTGCAGGTGCAAAACAGATGCCCAATATTTCGGATAGTGCGCTCTGCTAATGCGTCTCCCTCAAGTGTCATAATATAGTTAGGTAGTGGTTTGAATCCTGCAAATGCTCCGTGTGGGTGAGCGGGGTTGGTGTGTTTGCAAGTCTGTGTGAGGGAATTGTCCCTTTTGGCAACTGGGAAAACACACTACAGGATGCACATTCCCCTTTCTAAACACTGATGATGTCAGCACCCTATAAGTACAGCAGGAGAAGGAGAACCTCCCAATAATGCAAATAGTGCGCTCCGCTAATGCGCCCCGTCTTGAATGTCGTAACATAGTTAGGTAGGGGTTTGAATCTTGCAAATGCTCAGTGTGTGTGGAGGGGGGTTAGTGTGTGTGCAATTCTGTATGAAAGAAATGTCCCTTTTGGCAACTAGGAGAACACACTACAGGATGCACATTCCCCTTTCTAAACACTGATGATGTCAGCACCCTGTAAGTACAGCAGGAGAAGGGAAACCTTCCAGTTATGCGAATAGCGCGCTCTGCTAATTCATCCATTTCGAGTGTCATAACCTAGTTAGGTAAGGGTTTGAATCCTGCAAATGCTCAGTGTGTGTAGAGAGGGATTAGTGTGTGTGCAATTCTGTATGAAAGAAATGTCCCTTTTGGCAACTAGGAGAACACACTACAGGATGCACATTCCCCTTTCTAAACATTGATGATGTCAGCACCCTATAAGTAAAGCAGGAGAAGATAAACCTCTGAATAATGCGAATAGCGCGCTCCGCTAATGCGTCCGCCTTTATGTTCCATAACATAGTTAGGTAAGGATTTGAATCCTGCAAGTGTGTGTGTTTGGATGAGGGGGGTTAGTGTGTGTGCAACTCTGTGTGAGGGAAATGTCCCTTTTGGCAACTAGGAGAACACACAACAGGATGCACATTCCCCTTTCTAAACACTGATGATGTCAGCACCCTATAAGTACAGCAGGAGAAGGCAAACCTCCCAGTAATGCGAATAGCGTGCTTTGCGAATGCATCCGTCTTGTGTGTCATAACATAGTTAGGTAGGGGTTTGAATCCTGCAAATGGCAAGTGTGTGTGGGGGGGTGAAAGTAGGGTGTGTGTAGTTACATGTGTGAAAGAACTGACCCTTTTGCCAACCAGTGCAACACACCAGCTGCTGCATATTCCAATCTCTACACAGAGATGATGTCAGCACCCTACAAGTACAGCGGAAGAGGGCAAATCTCCCAGTAATGCAAATAGCACGCTCTGCTACTGCGTCTCTCACTACTGTGATAGCACAGTTAGTTACGGCTTTGAATTCCACATGTGCCACGTGTGTTTTTGTCACATAGAATGCCCATGTGTGTGGGTTGTTGTTCACAATAATGCATGACATTGATTAACGCCTGCCACATGTGAATACATGGTATTTGCACTGGATAACATTATGACTGTGGTCTTCTGTGTGGGTGCTGCATGTGGTATGTGTATATACAGTGTGAGATGTATATGGTATCATCCTAGCAGCGAGGGATACACATCTGGTCTGGGGCATATAGTCTACATGTTGTTGATAAACAGGTGCTGCATGTTTTCACCTGTTGTGGGAGTGGTAACAAGTTGTTCCATAGCAATGCAGTGACTACATGCTAGGAACCTTTCAGCTAGAGTGTTGTAGCTACAGTAATTCATCAGCATTCAGTAATACATCAGCAATCCTGGTGAGGGTATGATGCTAACCAAGGTCAGGGTCATACCAGCCTGTGCCACATGCTCAGAGAGCCCTTCCATGTTCCCTATCATGTAGTCCAGGGAGGTACATCACAGGTCAGCCATAGTGGCATGGAGAATGACTGAGTCATATGTGTCCATGCCTCTGACTGACCTGCATGCTTGTGCTATGTGGTGGACCATAGTGCCCCCGGGCATATCACTGTGACCTTCAACTTGTCCAGCCTGGTGAGTGGGACCTCACTGTACCGAACAATAAAGGTACCTAACACAACTGTACCAGGTGTGTTGTCTAGCCGTACAGGCTGTGACTGTTTGGCACATAGGATTTGTGTGCTATGTGTTGCACGTGCTGTGTTCTGGTTTAACGTATGCCTGTGTGCCAGCTGCAGAGGTGTCTGCTGCTCAGGCAGGATGCTATTCTGAGGCTCCACGAATGGTCCAGTGTGTTCACGTGTTTGGATTGCAATCAGTGTAGGTCTACATCAGACTGGTATTGTAGTCACTATAGTATTTCATGCCACCTGACAGGTTATGCCAGTACTGGGTTCAGAGTGCTTAGTCCCCAGTTTAGCTATGTGGTTGCATCTCATACATGTGTTGTATGTCCATGTGTAGGGGAGAGGGTTGACTGCATACATGTGGCAGCTGTGACATTGCCACATGACCCACATATTCCACAACTGTACCATAGAGGTGACTGACAAGTGACCTTTGCACATGCTACCATAGTATTGTGATTGCCATGGTGATTAACAGCACATAGGGCCAATGGGGAACAAGGTACATAGGTTCATAGGTTCATAGGTTCATAGGTTCATACTAGGCTATCTGCCCTAGGGCATTTATAAGCCTAGCCAGAATGTGTTTGGCTTTCGCCACCCATTTTAAATTTATTTTGCTATGCCCTTTTTCGAGGTTAGTATGCTGTGCCTTTGTCTAACAGTGGCACAGAAGTGATACCCGGGGTAAACTTACGATCTCCCATCCACTCATCAAGATTCCTCTTGAAGAGAGTCAATGTGGGGCTCTGCCTAACCTGGACTGGGATTTTATTCCAGAGTGAAGGGAGCCTCTGGGTTATGAATCTGTCCCTCCAGCATGTCCTATTTAATTCAGTGCTGAGGTTCAAGTCTCTCGAGCGCATAGCTCAATGGGATTTCATATTCTGAGGTGCAGCATGTCCATTAATTCTGGGTTGGACATGGCTTTATACGTCAGGCACAGATCGCCTCTGAACAGGCGGTATGCCACTGAGTAGAGCTGGAGTTTCTTTAACCGGGCAGTATATGGCATCTGTTTGAGCCCTTTGATCCTCTTGGTGAGGTACTTTTGGGGTCTTTCCAGTTGCTGCAGGTGTCTGGTAAAGTACAGCCCAACAGGGGCATTGTACTCAATTATGGGCCTGATGAGGGATGAGTAAAGAGGCACGATGACCTCCCCTGATCTAGATGTGAATCCCTTCATGATGAGGTGGGCTATATAAAATGTTTTTCTAACCACTTTGGCCACGTGGTTGTCAAATGAGAGATTTCTATCAACTTGGGTCCCCAGGTCTCTAATTACTTCTTCTGTTCTTAATGGATTACCACCTATGTGGTAATTTGTGGGCACTTTGTTTTTGCCAAAGGGGATGACTATACACTTTTTGGCATTTAGCTTGAGGCCATGGCTCTGGCACCAGTTGTCTGTTTCTATGAGGCCCTTTTGGAGGATGCTTGTGTCAGCTGGAGAGTCGATTATGACGGCCAGTTTGCAGTCATCTGCGAACTTGTCAGCCACAGTCGTTCCATGTTGGCCTGTACCTCCGAGAAATATATACCGAACAAGAGAGGTCCCAAGACTGAGCCTTGTGGGACACCACTTGTAACCGGTTTGGAGTCTGACATGGCTCCAGCAATTCTAACAATGTGGGTTCTGTCCTTGAGCTAGTTTGCAAGTTTCCATCTAGTGACATAGGGGCTTATATTTAAGCTGGTGAGCTTCTCTATAATGCCTGAGTGGGGTATTGTATTGAAGGCTTTTGCGAGGTCCAGGTAGGCTGTGTGGACCACCTCCCCCTCGTCAGTGGCCTTGGTGACTGTTTCAAAGAAATCAACCAGGTTTAAGAGGCAGGATCTGCCCTTAACAAAGCCAAACTGGGTAGGATTCAGTGTCTGTAGGTCCACAATATCTTTATTTATGAGGTCCATGATGATCCTTTCCATAGCTTTGCAGACCAAGCTAGTCAGGCTTATGGGGCGATAGTTTCCAGGATCCGTTGAGGCACCACCTTTATGGAGAGGGACCACAGTTGCTGTACGCCACTCTTTGGGCACATATCCTGTAGTAAGGCTGAGATTGAACAGTAGTTTTATGTTTGGGTTTAGCTCTTCTTGGAGTTCATGTAGGACACAGCCCGGGACACTGTCTGGTCCCATTGATGCTGTGTTTTTTGCTTTGGAGAGAGCGGCTCTTACCTGAGCATCTGAGATGTCAGGGGAGCAGCACTCTGCTGGGATAGATATTTGCCCTTTTGGTGTGGAGGGGGGAAGAAGTTTGCGCTGAACCTGTCAGCCAGGATGTTGGCAATGTCTGTGGGTTCGGTGTTTCTTTTGACATTTTGGACTAATTCTGAGCATATCTGGGAATTACCACCCAGGTTCCTAACATAACTAAAGAAAGCCTTGTGATTATCCTTAGTGTCCTGTGCAATTTTCTCTCGAAGCTTGCCTTAGACAATTTTATGAGTGCCCGTAGTTTTTTGCTAATACTGATCAGTGATGCCTTCCCTTTTTGGGATTTTGCTCTATCATTTAGTAGCAGTAGCTTCCTCCTTCTATTGTATAGTTTGTTTATGGCTGGGGTCCACCAGACAGGACATCTGCCTTTGGAGGATTGGGTCTTGGTTTTCTTTGGGATCGCATGATCCATGCATTCCTGAAGGTGTCCATAGAATGCATTTATAGAGGATTCTGCGGTCTGGGCCGTATTTTCCACAGGCCCGGGGGCTTTGAAGGATTCCACCTTGGTTTTGAGGAGTGTGAATTTGCTTTAGAGAAGTTTTTCACTGTGGTTTTCTGGGCAGGGGGTGGGGTCGGGATGTGAATATCCAGTGAGATTAGTTTATGGTCTGATCTTACCAGTGAGGGATACACTTCTGGTCTGGAACATAGAGTCCCCATGTTGGTGATGATCAGGTCCAGTATGTTTTCCCCTCTTGTGGGAGTAGTAACAAGTTGTTCCATAGCATTTGAGTTTATAAATTCTAGGAACCTTTGGGCTAGAGTGTTGGAGCTAGAGTAATGCTCCCAGTCTATGTTTGGGTAGTTGAAGTCGCCCAATATAATGGTGTTTGGAGAGACCTTCATATTTTCCAGTGTTCTCAGGAAGGCTGAGTGCGGTTGCTGGGTTTCGGAGGGTGGTCTGTAACAGGCTATAACCTGGAAGGCAGTTTTACCCACTGTTAGTTGCACATGGATAGTCTCTGATGCTTCGTGCTTTGCCACCAACCTGGAGGTGTGGGTATCTTTGATGAATATCGATACTCCCCCTCCTTTTGTGGTTCGGTCCAAGTTTTGGGGCCAAAAAGCATGGTATGAGGTATAACCTGGTAGTGCTGGAGTGCTCTCAGTAGCCCTGAACCAGGTATCTGTTACTGCACAGATATCGATGTTCTCCATGCTAAGGAGAGTTTCGAGTGCGTGCATCTTGAGGTTTAGACTTCTGGCGTTGAGTAGCATTACTCTTAGTTTCTTATCCCTTGTGATACCTATGGAGGTGGGTTTGTCCTTTGAGCCTTGCCTAAAAAAGGCACTATGGGGGTAGCAAGAGCCTTTGCCAATATCAGAAAGCCCAGGGGTGACAGGTGCAAGCCGTCCCTAGCGAAGCAGGTGGTTCAACAGAAGGTGAGTATGTGAGGGTGTAATGCCTGTGATTAGTTAGCACTGGCATATATGACTGCTCACGTGGACAAATGCCAGGTAAGTCATATGCTATGTGTCACAGGCAACGTACATGTGAACAGGACAAACAGTGATGTTCTGTCAAGTGAGACATGGACATACATATAGTAAGCTATGCAGATGTCACTAGGAGTCCACAGAAGCTCTGTAACTCTGCATTGCAGGTGGGATCAGTGTTCCAGGGTAACTGCAAGCAAACATGCATGCAAACAAAGCTACAGTAAGCAGGGCTGCATGTAGTCCATTGTACAACAAACAAGTTGTACCACTTCCAGTAGGTAACAGTGCAAATATGCAGGCACTATACACATGTACATGGAAATACACAGGTCAGATGGCTAGGGTCCAGTCTCAGCGCACACAAGTGTACAGACCATGTACCGTCAGGATGTACAATAACTGGATGGAAACCCAGGTGCTCATACCTGCAGTAATACACATGTCAAATAACAGACACTGAGCCTTCACTCAGTGGTTCCATACTTAGTAGGATGTATGCTACCTGGCCTGCCACCACAGTATCCCTGACATGTATGGGGACTCTCCCTCTTGTGACAGTTAGTTTTGTGAGTTGGGGCTGTCTAGCATGGTATGAGATGTGAGCTTGCAGTGCTAGGGTACTCCTGTGTGTCCTGTACCAGTCGTGTAGTACTGCACACATATCAACATCCTCAAACATCCGCATTGCAGAGTCCAGTGTGGGCAACATACCACTTGCAGTTTACATGTCCATCATTGCGTATCAATACGTTCATTACCTTATCCCCTGTGCTACCTGTGCATGTAGCCTTCTGTTGACATCCTTACCACCAGTATGCCAACATGTGCAGATGATGCACTATGGTACTTACCATGGGTGTAGACAACAGTACATGACAATCATACCCTTACTGCATCAGGCATGCTGGGATATACCCACAATTATATCAGCACACAGTACTGTTAACAACATGATACTATTACTACATGTCTATGTAGTCACCCTGTGCATCAGCAACATGTTAACCTGTACCTACACTGATGTTACAGATTGCAGGAGGTGGCACAGTTTCATCATATGCACAGGATGTGAACTTGGTATGCCTGAGTCAGCCACCGATAACACCAATTGACATGTATGTGTATGTGTGTTGGTGAGGGACAGCAGTACAAGGTGGGGCAATGTTGATGCAGTGTGTGCATGTATGCGGTAGCCCTAGGTGTTGTCAATTCGCATGTGTGTATGGATGCACACAGTTCCACCTCATGGCTACCATATACTGGTGTTTGTGGACAGCCACAGACTGTACCTGCCAGGTCATACAGATCAGTGTCTCTGGCCACGGACACGGTACCTGTGCCTTGCAGGGGTGCTACGGACCATATCCGGTACCAACGCAGACTGGGTACTGTCATCAGAAGCAGGTGTTCATTGACTGGACACAGATCCCTGTCGGGCCTGGCCAGAGCCATGTGCACGTGGTCTCCTGGGGTGGTCTGATGACAGCACAGTCCCAGCATTGCTGGGGCTGCTGCTGGCACTATGGGGGGCGGCCGCGGCCCTGTTGTCATCCGCGATGACTGCCAGCTGCTGCTGTTACTGACATACGCCCACGTCGATGCCTCAACCGTCCACCATCGCCCTGGCACATGGACATGTAGTTGTGGAACCGGTCTAATATGTCCCCACAACGTCTGTCTATGACATCAGTGAAATTACAGATGGCAGCTGCAATGTCACGAATACTGTCAGTCATGGCTGTGCGACATGCTGTCAGCTCCCTCAGACCCTGTCTTGTGTACCGTTCCATACGTGACTGTGCCTGCATGACAGCCCGAAACATAGCTGAGGTTGTAAGACCTCTGTGGGCACATCTGACAGGGGCAGTACACCCACGGATGCTCCCACGAGAACCCCTGGACATCTGTCTGTGTGGTACCATCTCAGGGCCATGCCCATGGCTGCTGTGTGGGGACACATTTGCCACAGATACCACATTAACCTAGTCAATGCCCACTGTATCCTGCCCATCACCTGGGGACATTGGTGACAAAGGGTGTATTGGCAGGATAACTGTGCACATTGATGGGGTTGACAGCTGTGTACTGTCAATTGGCTGACCAATGACGGACCCTGGCATACCTTCCTGTGCCATTACACAGATGCCATCATTATCAGTACCCATGGCACCTGATTCAAGTTCCCTGCTGCATGACACCAGAGCAGCACTAGAACCTGTGGGAGGGAAACAGGAAACACAGTTTACAATGTCTACACAATATTACCAGTGATGCACACATCCACACATGCACAGGTCCACACATGCACACATGCACACATGCACAGGTGCACACATGCACACAGTTGCACACAGTTGCACACAGTTGCACACTACTCAGTATGCGAAATATCAACACACAGACACAGACACACCTGCATGCATACACAGAGCACTACTCAGTGAGCCTAATATTACTATTACTATCAAGACTATTAAAGGTATTGTTAATACACACTCACAAGCATGGATAGGCTGCATTGCTGTTACACCGGAGGGACCTGCAGAAGTGAGGAAACTAATGTCAGTGGGCACAACTGTGCCATTGTTACTGAATATGATACAGGTCAGTAGTACAACAGTCACCTTTCACAGGTCAGCTGCTGATATTGAGAATATCACACTTGAACGTTAAATACTATGATGACAGCTACAAACCAAGGAAACACCTCACACATGCATTAACTACCAGTGTACACAACAGTCAACTATACATATGGCATATTACCTGCACACTTGTAGTCTTGATGTTGCGTGGCTCCAGCCTCCATCATAATGCATGTCTGCTGCTGTTGTTGTTGTTGGTGGGCTGGAGCCACAACACTTATGAGTAGTCCCTCCAGTCTGGTGAGTGGGGGATGTGTAGCCACCCCACAACCTGTGGCAACCTGTTGCCTGTGGATATCCGACGCACGCTGATGGACATTTCTGATTTCACTGCATTGATGTCGTACCTGCTCATATGTCCTATTATGCGTGCCTATGTCATTTACCCGACGGGCCAGGTCTTGCCACAGTGCAGCCCTCTCCTGCTGATTCTGGCTGGTGCGGGAAAAGAGTATTGCATAATCCCACACCAGGCTCTGGTGTATCTCCTCATCCCCAGCTGCAGAGTAAGCTGGATTGTGCGGGTGACCTATGGTCCTGAAAAAGGAAATAACATGATATCAGCAAAATATGTCAGCAGAATTTGGCACACATACTACACATGCTACTCGACTGTTGTGATACAACATATCTCACATATATAGCATCTGTCTGTCTATTGGTGGATACACATGTAAATGGCCAGGTATCAGTGCTCAGCCAACAACTGTGCACCAGTACCTGGCACACTCCATACGACATACTACCAAACCCCAGCAGTCAGAACACTGATTCAGGTCCAAAGCACCTCCTCACTCTGGGGGTTTGTATCGAAGTACTGTATGGGGTACATCATCAACTACTGTGAGCTGACCACAAACTAATTGCCCTGGATATACATATCCCACCTCCACCACCAGCACAAATGATTATAGTGAAAAACATTTCAAATGCAAACTTTACACTTTGTAACAGTGACATGGTATCCTTTCAGCCCACTGGGCCAGTGGAAGACACACCCCACAATGCTGACTCCTTCACAAATTATTTCTACGGACATCTCCGAGAATGCATGGATCATGCAATCCCATATAAGACCAAGACACTCTCCACAAAGGGACAGCATCCTGTCTGGTGGACCCCAGCCATAGACAGATCGTATAACAAAAGATGGAAGCTACTGCAAGACAGAGCATAATTCCATAAAGGGAAGGCATGTCTGATCAGCACTAGTAAGGAGCTATTTTCTCTCATACAAACATCCATGGGCAACTTTGAGAGGGAAATCAACAGGGACACTACAGATAACCACAATGCCTTCTTCAGTTATGTTAGCAACCTGGTCAGAAACCCTCCACTATGCTCATAGTACACAACAACAAATAATTCACTGAACCCACAGATATTGGCAACATTGTGGCAGACAGGTTCAGTGCAGGTTTCCCCCTTCCCTCTCCCCCAAAATAAGACATACTTATCCCAGCTGACTGTAACCTCCCTGTCATCACAGATGTCCAGGTGAGAGCCATCCTCAGGAAAGCAGAATACACAACATGAATGGGACCTGATGGTATCCCCGGTTGCATGCTACATGAACTCCAAGAGGAGCTAAACACACATATAGAAGTGCTATGTAACACTAGCCTGACTACAGGATATGCACCTGTACACTGGCGCACAGCAGCAGCAGTGGTTCCACTCCATGAAGGAGGCACCTCTACATACCAATACAATACAACAGAATACAATACATTACAATACAATACAATACAATATGCTATTGCCCCTGGGACTACAGCAGCATACTGTTCTGCTACCCTGATCATTGTGACACATGTGATGTGATGGTACCTGCTGCTGTCAAACAGTTACACAGGGTGACTCATATGGCATATTACCTATCTGACTAACATTCAGCAGGGGTATGTGTGACATGTACTCATGGGGAGTGTTGCTTCTTAACGCTGTGTGGTTTATTGCAGGGTATGTCTTATCTGTGGGTAGGAACCTGTACCTCCACCATGTGCTCTCTATTGCAGTGTCACGGACGACACACACCAGTCATTTAGGTTGTGGATGGTGTGAGGTGTTACTATGGTTGTTGGACATCTGTCATGGGTGTGACTTAAGTATGTAAATCCAGGAGTGGTAACCTCTATGTGGGTAGTATGTGTGTACTCTGTGGTGTTGTCAGTCACTGTGCATTGGTAATGTGTTTGAGTGCATTGTCACAGTGTTGTACATGTCACTGTGCCCTTCTCCATATCTGTAGCTGTCATGTGAGGTACATACCATGGCAGCCATTATGTGGTGTGGAGGGGTACACTGACCTACATGTCCATAGCTGACACACCATGTCTGATGACACATACCATGTGCAGGTATTCCAGGAATAGTGTGCCACTGTGAATATCATTGGGGACTATTGTACACATTTATGACCCTGTTCACCCCTGACACATGCAGTGGTGGGCAGCCAATCACATATCTGGTGGTTACTGGTGTAGGTGATTTGAAATGGGGTATGGTACTCCATTTTGACACTGGTGTTCACTCCATGCCTTTGTCACCAGGCACCTGTTGCAATACATCTGTACACATGTGCCTCACTCAGAATATATATACATCTCTCTCTCTCTCTCTCTATATATATATATATATATATATATATATATATATATATGTATATAGATATATCTATATGTATATACATATATATATATATATATATATATATATATGTCTGTATACATATACACATATATATATCGATGTGCATATATTGCTATAGATATGGAGAGAGGGGGGGGGGTTTGACAGAGAGGGGGTGAGAGTGACAGAGGGGGTGGGACAGGGGGAGTGTGAGATCGTCATATACAGTCATACCTGTAGATAGTCAGATCTGTCTGTCTATGTATATGTATCTACATATATCTATATCTGTATGTGTGTATTACATATATATGTTTGTACATATTCTATCTATCTACATCTGTCTATGTATTCCTACATCTCTCTCTATGTATGTATACATATATGCATATTATATACATATATATATATATATATATATATATATATATATATATATATATAGATGTATATATGCATACATACATATATTGACATACATACTTATCCATATGATAGATAGGTATATCAACATGTTTGTTTACAAAACTGTATACACACACTAACATACTGCTAAACATGCATAACTGCGAAACCTACTTTGTACATTGCACTACAACCTACATTCAACCTACATTGATATGTGCACATAGATGCTCTCACATACATATGTATGTACAGCCTTCACTGATAGTTGCTGTACGTCCCCTGCCCTTTGCACATCTTCATATACATATGGATACAGACCAATGACACATATGGAGGGTTCACAGTATGTAGACTTTTATAGTATTACTTTACATTACCTGTGTTTGTCACAGCTGCTTGTGTTGCCGTCTGGTTTCGTGTCCTGCGGCTCCACTTGCCAGTTGTCAGCTTTCAAGTGATTGTTGCTGACCGGTTTTGTTTGTGTATGTTTAATTTTTTTTTTCTCTGTCTCTATCTCTCTCTCTCTCTCTGTCTGTCTCTCCCTACCTCCACAGGGTGCAATGAAAGTATTACATGAGTGGACTGGGAGTACATCATGCTTTTGTAGGTATCTGCATATGTCCATGTGATGGCCTCTGCATCAATTGTTAGCCAGCATTTGCTAATTGCATGCAGCCAGTTGTGTACTGATTGCAGTTCTCACTGTGATTTCAGGACAGTGCTATAAAAAGGTATGTGAGATAGGCATAGCCCTTTCAGATTTTAAGGGCAGGGGCCATGCTGATATGCTGTGGACACTGTTCTGTGAGTGTAAAGGTTAGTATCTCTCTCATATTTCCGGCTGTGTTGTAGATTAACATTTCTCCATTCATTTCTCCAGTTTCCTGTACTAAGTGTGTATGTACACTGACACCTAAGACTACTACTACTGTTAATGTGGGTGTGTGTGCTTTCCTGTGGGACATGTGGTGTAACTGGTGTATAGCAGTGGCTCATGCACTTTGTTGCTATGGCTTCAATATTTGCCCTTTACATTCACTACTTGTATGCCTGCTAGGTGTCTGGACTGTAGTGTGTTGCTTGGCTTTCCTATTTTCCATGTACATTCACACCTTGGAATGCTTGCTATATCTGCTAGGGTGTTACTGCATGCAGTGTGGTCTGGCCATGGTGTGGGCCTTGACATCTATTAGGGAATTTGAGTATGCTGCTGAGCAGGCCCCAGAGACTCTCAGGTGCATCTTTTATCTGCCTCATGGAATGATACATATCAGTGGGGTACACTCATTAAATTGTCTGGTATTCTGCAGTTTTGACTGTGGGATAGCATGAGCATATGTATTACTACACTATTTCTGCTGTGCAAGTGGTGCATACTTTCAGTACTTCATAGTTACCATTGCATGTGTTGTAACACATTTCTGCCTGCTGTTTGTACATTTCACAGGGAGTCTGTGGGGCATCCCTGTAACTCAGTCACTGTTGCTATGTCTAGGCTCTTAACTATTCAAATATGGCAGTGTCAGACCTCTCAAGTGTACAGATATTTGCAGGTTGTCCTCATTTCTGCCTCATATTTTGGTCAATATCTCATGAACAGCTCTTTCTGGCAAATCACTCTGGACTCAAGTCAGACTATAGTGACAAACATTTAAGTTTCAGACTTCATACCCTTCCAAACATCCAACAAAATGCAGAACCGGTTACTCTCTGAACTGTCTAAGTTTGTTGTAACATTATTTGGAATGTATCCCTGTTTTTGGCCCTTTGCTCCACATATTTTATTACTTGGTCCGGATGTGTTCCTGTAAGAGGTTGTGGGGTATGGGCAGTGATTATCCTGCTGTGAGTATGTGTGTGGCTTGCAAGGTGCTACAGTGACATTATTACCTACTAGCTACCAACTAGCATGGCTGTTTCTGTTCACACACTACTATTATAGAAATCCACTAGATTTGACAGTAAATATACATGACATGCTTTGTGTACTACACATCCTATATTCCCTTTACATTCATTCCTACTATTACATGATATATTTATTGTAGCACAATGTTCTTATATAACAGTCATGGCTTAGTGGTAAGTCATGCAGACTACTGTTTCCAAGGTCCTGGGTTCGGGACTGACAGTGGGATTTTATTTTGCTTTTGAACAGACTACAGGACCTGTCATTCAGAGTAACTAAGGCACTTTTAAGGAGTTGTAACTGGGTTAGCACTGGTTTGCGCGGAGCTCCCGCATGCGTACTGGCGATCAGCTCCACGCACACCTGCTTACAACCGCTTAAAAGTGCTTACTCTTGTGCACACCCGCGCTATTTTCTTTGAAAGAAATGAAAATGGGGAGACAGGAAAGTGGTGAAAAAGGGGTCACAAAGAGGGTAAGACAGAAGGGAAACAAGCTTGGGTTTTGCAGGAGGGATGTAGGTAAGGCCCATAGCTGCCCATTTCTTCATCAACAACAGCTGTGCATATGTTTGTAATTTGGTGTGACATTTGAAACCTTCCACCCCCGAGAGAGGTGTAAGGACAACAATAATACTTGTTGTACAGCCTATTGTAATTGACAGTTTCCATGTCCAGCAGACATGTGTGCGTAATGGGCAGCTATGTATGGGGTGTAATTTTTTGTGGGTACAGAGTGCCCTTTTTTTTTTTCAGGTGAGAGTGGTATGTCAGGTAAAGGAAGTCGGTATAGCTGGGGAGGTAGGTTGGGTAGGTCAACAGACAAGACAAACAAGATGCATACAGGGGCGGTGTATGACACATGTGGGGGGGTTACACAATTGACAGGGATGGATGTTTGGATATCTAGAGCCCGTGAGCCCACAGATGGCAACAGTGGAACTGATATCCCCACCCATGGGCAGTTGCCACTGTGCCTTCACTGCCCAGGACGGGGCTGTGCTGGGGGCTGTGTAGGCCGGGCAGCAGGCATGCCCGTTAGTTGTGCCACCTGTGCCTCAAGCTGGCGTAGGGGCCCAAGAACAGCTTCCTGGATCTCCCTACGCACCACAGTCCGGACGCTACGGAGGGTGAGTGGTTGTTCTCCTCCGGCCACACTTGCAGAGGGGGGATGAGCCCCATCCCCTGCAGCACTTCCACCCGCAGTTGGCACAGGGCCACTGGAGGAGGGTCCGGACTGGGCACTACTGCCAGGTGCACTCGCCAGCTGAGGTAGGAGAGGTGCGTCCACTGGAACCCGCCTTCCCTGTCATCCTATATTTTGCATTATGTCATGACAGTTTGGGTTAGTAACATACAATACCATTCACAATTAGTTGTAACAGCATGCATTAGTATTCCCATTAACCAAACACCCAGATATTCAAACCATTGAACAGCAAGCATAACGCATGCATAATTTGAACAGCAATACACAGTCCAACAACATGCAGGGTTGATTGATGGCAACAGGCCATCAGGTTTGGATGTATGAACAGGGCAGATGCATCAACGTACATGCAAATATGTATAACCCAACAGGACAAATGTCCAGGGGTGTTAATTGTGATTGCACATACCAATTTCACTTGGAATGGATTATATGTGGTTATAGGGTAGGGTGAAGAAAATTTAATTAACACCTTCAAATACCAATACATATGCTGTACATTTCTAATAGCTGCAGATATATACACACTACAGTTCTACCTACAGTTTCCTATTTGATAACTACTTCAAGTTGGTGATAGGAATGTTACTGCTACATCAATATACATTTTCATTTTTATTCATACACATTCATATCTGGCTCTGTTTAGCTACATCATCCTGCTACATTTGCTTTATATAGCTATCGACAACTGTGGATGTTTGGTATTTCAGACAACCATACTATCTGCATATTGCAGACTGAGAGCAACATATCCAGATTTTGGGATACACATTCCAGCTGCAGGAACATTTTGAACACATTTCGCAGTTTGGTTCTGCTTGTCACATTCATTTCATTCTGTACTGACTGCAGTATACTTTATTCAGGAGTTATTACTACTTTATTGGTGGATTCATAACTCTTTCTCACACTCTCTCACTTGTTTTATTTTTACAATTCAGGATGGTACTTACGTCTAGGTGTTATTGACATGTTTTACCTGTAGTTATTGCAATCCTTTCCAACAGTCTCACTTCTGTCATGTTTCTGTATTTCAACAGGGATATATTTCACACATGTGTTTTACTCAGCTTCTGCAGCTGTACTTTTCAGCCTGATGCAGGTTGTGTACTATTATATTACAGGTGGGACATCTTTATTTCAGACTTTATTTCAGACATTTTCATTTTTCTGTTTGGATTACAGACTGCAACACACTTTTGTAATCAAGCAATACTTGCAAACCCCCTTACACTGTTACTTGCACATTTTATTACTTAGTGACTACACTGCACTCTTTTGCTAACTGTCATACTTTTATATTTATTTACAGTTACAGGGAGAGGATTACTGACCTGCCTGGTGGCACAACCGCACCAGCCTATCACCATAGGCTCTACGGTTCGCAGAACGGACACCTGCAGCTGTAATATAAATAAAGTAATATTGGAATACACATCTCCATAATATCAGCTAGGTTAATTTCTTACATAAATAATTAGATGTAACTTACTCAGTAGTGGGGCGTTGGGCATTTGCCGGGCCTCCTGGATCCAACGGTTCAGTTGTCCTGCTTCTGTCTCTTCAGGTCTGCATGGTGGTGATGGGCCTGCTCACCAGTCCTTGGTATCCCTGTGGCACTGGTAAGATCATGAGCCAACCGGTCCCACGCCTCAGCCCTATATGCTCCCCACAGGACCTGGCCTTGCATGAGTTAGGCCTCATGATTGTGGACAAGGAGCCAAACCATATATTTGGACTCCTCAATGCCCCACCTCTGTGCTCGAAAGCAACTACCATCACCTACACCTGATATTCTGGCTGCAAGTTGGTTCTACAATCGGTTATGCTGTGTATTCCCGCCTATGGGGCTTATATATGCCGTTTTTCCCGCACTTATCTGTGATTGGCCATTTTGGAATTGTATCAGCTTCACAAAACCTGCTTTGTCATAGGTTCATAGGTTCATAGGTTCATACTAGGCTATCTGCCCTGGGGCAATTATAAGCCTAGCCCAATTCTGTATGGCTTACGCCACCCCTTGATTTGAGTATACTGTGCCCTTTTTAAGGTTTAGTTTACTGTGCCTCTGTCTAATAGTGACACGGGAGTAATCTCTGGGACAAACCTATGATCCCCCATCCACCTATCGAGATTCTTCTTGAAGAGATTCAGTGAGGTGCTCTGCCTCACATGAACTGGAATTCTATTCCAGAGTGAAGGGAGCCTCTAGGTTATGAACCTGTCCCTCCAGCAAGTTCTATTTATTTCTGTGCTGAGGTTCAAGTCCCTCGAGCATGTGGCTCTAAGGGATTTAAATTTACTGAGGTGGAGCATGTCCATTAATTCTGGATTTGACATAGCTTTGTATGTCAGGCATAGATCGCCTCGAAGTAGGCGGTATGCAAATGAGTAGAGCTGGAGTTTTTTTAACCGAGCAGCATATGGCATCTGTTTGAGACCCTTGATCCTCTTGGTGAGATACTTTTGGGGTCTTTCTAATTGCTGCAGGTGTTGGGTAAGGTACATCTCAAAAGGGGCATTGTATTCTATGATGGGCCTGAAGAGGGATGAATAAAGGGGCACGATTACCTCTCTTGATCTAGATGTGAAACCCTTCATGATGAGGTGGGCTATGTAGAAGGTCTTTCTAACCACTTTGGCAATGTGGTTTTCAAAGGAGAGATTGCTATCAACTTGGGTCCCCAGGTCCCTAATAACTTTCTCTGTACTTAATGGTTTTCCACCAATGTGGTAATTTGTGGGCACATTGTTTTTGCCAAAGGGTATGACTACACATATTTTGGCATTTAGCATTAAACCATGGCACTGGCACCAGTTATCTGTCTCTGTGAGACCTTTTTGAAGGATGTTTGTGTCAGCTGGAGAGTTGATTATGGCGCCCAGTTTGCAGTCATCTGCGAACTTAGTGAGCAATAGTCCTCCCACATTTGCCTGTACCTCGGAAAAGTATATACCGAACAAGAGTGTGACCGGTCTCGAGTCTGACATGGCTCCAGCAACTCTCACTCTGTGGGTTCTGTCTTTGAGCCAGTTTGCAACCCATCTTGTGACATAGGGGTTTATATTTAAGCTGGATAGCTTATCTATGATGCCCGAGTGGGGTATTGTGTCAAATGCCTTTGCAAGGTCCAGATAGGCTGTGTGGACTACCTTCACTTCATCTATGGCTTTGGTGACTGTTTCGAAGAAGTCAACCAGGTTCAAAAGGCAGGATCTGCCCTTGACAAAGCCGAACTGGGTAGGATCTAGTATCTGTAGGTCCCCAATGTCTTTGTTTATGAGCTCCATGATGATCCTCTCCATAGCCTTGCAGACTAAGCTAGTCAGACTTATGGGACGATAGTTTCCAAGGTCCGTAGAGGCTCCACCTTTGTGGAGTGGGACCACTGTTGCTGTACGCCATTCTGTGGGCACATATCCTGTAGTGAGGCTGAGATTGTATAGCTGTTTTATTTGAGGGATTAGTTCCTCTTGGAGTTCATGTAGGACGCAACCTGGGACACCATCTGGTCCCATTGAAGCAGTGTTTTTTGCTTTGGAGAGAGCAGCCTTCACCTGAGCATCTGAGATGTTTGGGAGGCAGCCCTCTGCCGGGATAGATACTTGCTCTTTTGGGGGGGAGGGGGTGGAGAAGTTTGCACTGAACCTGTCTGCCAGGATATTGGCGATGTCTGTGGGTTCAGTGTATTTTTTGTCGTTTAGAATCAACTCAGAACAAGTCTAGGAGTTGCATCCCAGGTTTCTAACATAACTGAAAAAAGCCTTATGATTGTCTTTGGTGTCCTGTGCAATTTTTCTCTTGAAGCTGGCCTTGGAGGATTTTATGAGGGATCATAATTTTTTGCTAGTACTGATCAGAGATGTCTTCCCTATTAGAGATTTTGCTCTATCATGTAGTAGCTTCCTCCTTCTGTTGTACAGTTTATTTATGGCAGGGGTCCACCAGACTGGACGCCTGCCTTTGGATGATTGGGTCTTGGTTTTGTTTGGGATAGCATGATCCATGCATTCCTGGAGATGTCCGTAGAATGCGTTTATATAGGATTCTGCAGTTTGGGCCGTAGTTTCCACTGGCCCTGGGGCCTTGAAGGATTCCACTTCGGTTTTGAGAAGTGAGAAGTTCACATTTGAGAAGTTTTTCACTGTGGTTTTCTGGGCTGGGTGTGGGGTCGGGATGTGGACATCCAGTGAAATTAATTTATGGTCTGGTCATGCTCCTCTTTCTATTCATTCCTATATATTTTCTATTACTGCATTTCTAAGTACAGCTGTCATGGCTTAGTGGTTCAGTACCTTGACTATGGTGCATGGTATCCTGGGTCCGGACCTGGCCACTGCTTTTTATATTTTATGACTGTCTACACAGGCTAGGAGGTGTGTCTGTGTAAAGGCAGTTTTGTTACAGCTTGCTCAACGTTCCCCGTTGGTTAGCTTGTTGGTGCGGTGTGCAGCTCCGCGCAAACGGGGTACGCTGGTTTACCCATCATTTGGCTGTCAGCACGGCACTCATTTTACACCTGTTAAACCACTGCCCACCTACGGGCAGATGCACTCAACTTGTTAAACTGTAGCTCAGCTATAGGGACATCTGGCATTTTTTATTATTTTGTTATCTCACATTTCTTCAAAATAAATGGCCCATTTTATTACATTTTACATAAAATATAATTTTATATGTGTACATATATGTCAGGGACTTGTTTCGTGCTTATTTCACTAAAAATAAAAATTGATGTTGTGGGGGCTCGAACCATGACTGCCTGCTCTTCAGCCGACGTCTCGACCGCTACGCTATTGCTTTTTGGCTTACTTTGCATAGTTAGTTCTTATATGCTTTTCCACTGACTGCCAACTGTGGCTTAGCTACGGGCACGCCGGCTCAAACGAGCGCACTCACGGGCAAACATCTTTACAATTTAAAAAAATATATAACATGTTCATTTATATATTTTATGTTCATAGTCTGTGGGGGCATGAGTTGTGTTGTGTTTATTCACACTTCCATGGACTCTGTCGTGGGGGTTTACTTTCGGGACTTTTACTCTTCTGGGGGCGTGTCCGTTTGTAGGGCGTGGCCTACGGACACGCCCCCTACTGCCTTCCACAGACCGTGTAAGCCTTAGGTGTGATTCAGCATGCCCTCATGCATATGCATGACATGCTGATGTCACACCGTTTAACTGCAGCCTTGTAACTCTTACACGGAGGCTTTGTGAATCCTGCCCATAGTCTTTGCAATACCTACTAGTATAATATTTTCTAATGTATTCCTGTCCAATTGTGGTAATTTATTGTGTTGTTAATATTTTAATTATTACTGTATGTGCATTAGTTTTACTGTCTTTCAAACTATGTGTTCGTTGTTATGTCTTGCACGAGGAGCAAAGCAACATGATTTCATTCAGCTTGCACTACTGTGTATATCTGATCAACAATAAAGTTTACTTTGACTTTGACCTTACCCATGAGTTATATCCTGCTAAGTTCATAACAGCCAGCCTCAAAAGCATCAGCTACCTTGAACACACCCAAATCATTAGCTCAAGCTGATTAAAAAGACAGGTTTGGGTGACAAACCCTTTGGAGTGGTCCTTCTGCCAAAGAGCTCTTGCTCCTCTTTCAGGCTTTCAAAGATCAACGACCAGCTAATGCTTTCCATTGCTGGTCAAATAAGTTGCTTTAATGGAAAAACCTTTGGCATCTACTTTTAATGACAAAAATTGAACTTTTGTGAAAATATTTATTTTAACCTAGAAAAATGTGCTTTTATTGACCATCATGTTACTTTTAGTAACTTTTTTTAACAGGAACATTTATTTTTGCTTTTGTAAAAAAATGTTTAAACTAAGCTGGGAAAAATTGTGCTATTTTACTTTTATGAGATGAGGTAAGTGCTTTTTACTGTGTGTGTGTGTGTGTGTGTGTGTGTGTGTGTGTGTGTGTGTGTGTGTGTGTGTGTGTGTGTGTGTGTGTGTGTGTGTGTCCGTGTGTGTGTGTGTGTTTCTTTTCTTTTACTGCCTACCCATTTTACCAGCTATTGCTGCCAGGCATCCCTGGCAATGAGACATTTTTTTCTGCTAAACCACAGAAAACCTACCAGTTCCTTATTTCTTCCTGCTTTCAGCAACAAAAAGAATACAATTGCTAAACAGCCTTTGTTACCACAGTGCACTGCTAAAGTGCCTCAACTACAGAGGTATTATGATCTACTACAAATGGATTTTCTAGAAACTACACCAATTCCTCCTTTTCTTCACCACTGGAGGATGTTTTGCCATAGCCTGTAACTTAACTTACAGCCAGCCTACTGCCACAAAAAAGCAGATAGATTGTTAACTTGTAAGACTGCAGAACTTTATACATTCATCCCAGATCAGACCCAGCAGCGATTGCTTTAGTGAACCCAGTTACTGGCTAGTTCCATTCCCTCTTCTGCGGACAAGGACGGGATGGCTTTTGATACAGTTGGGGAAAGAAGTGTATTCATCTGCAAAACTTATTTTTAAAATTCTCAGCTGTCAAACTCATATATATTAAAGTCTATGCTGGCCACTTTTGAGAACAGGAGGAATATAAATGGCATCCATTTCCTCTTTTGGGAAAAACATATTTGTGTAACTTGATTGCTTTTGTGTCTCAGGTAGATTCGTACTGTATGAAGTATGCTTATGATTCTGTCCATGCCAATTCTAGGGCTGCTGCCACTGGAACTGTTTTCAGGTTTGTTTGGCTGTGTTCTCAAATCATTCCGGAATTCTAAATAAGATAGAGAATTTGATTTTGGACCAGCTTCTGCAGAAGTCATTAAAAAGTGGGATGAGAGGAGATTCAAGGAATTTGTCAGATTTTCAGCTTTCCCTCTCCAAGTGTGCCAGCAGATGTAATCTTCTTTAAAAAGCACAACAAACAAATTCAACAAGCTGTGGTTAAGCAAATGTTTAAAAAACAATAGCAGGTAAATTCCAAAAAGAAAAGAACAGTCTAATTAGTCTGACTGAATATTTATAAAACTCCATTCCCTCTTCCCAAAGTGTAAACCTCCATTTCTCTCTTTGGCAAAAGATAGCTTCCCAAAGTAACCCATCAAGTCATTCCCTCTAATCCTCTTGGAAGAAATTCCTCTTTTACTCCTGTTAGTTAGCATCTGCTCTCCCAAGGGGTCACAGAAGTGGTCTCTCTTCTCAGTTAGAAGAAGGGTTTTATTTAAGAATGTTTCTGCTGCCAAAGAAAGAAAATTCTTGGAGACTACTTCTGGATCTTTAATTTCTGAATCTGTCTGTGACAGTGCCCAGTTTCAAAATATTATACCTTCATAGCTTGTTAGCTCTTATTCTCTATTTGAGTTGAGATTTCTAGTGACCTCAGATGTAAAAAGATGCATATCGTCAAATTCCTATAGATCCAGATTTTAGATGTTTAAGGTTCTCAAGTGTCTGCTTTACATTATGAAGTTCTCTGCATCACCCTTTGCAAATACCCTTGGAGCAGTAACTAGATGAAGGTGTCCAGCTCCTGTGATAACACCTTGTAATCTGCAGTAGGCTAATATTTTCCTTATATACAGAACTTGTTTGTCCTTCAAGAGTCTTTTAAAGTGACTGGAATCTCTCAGCTGGCTAAGGGATCTCCTAGGCAGATTGGGATTCTAGGAGAACATAGAAAATCTTGTTTGACTCCATCTCACAAGGCTGTTTCCTGGAATGTCTTCAAGATACCCTAGTTCAAAGAACTTTTTTCCCACAGGAAAAAGATCTGTATCTATACTATTCCTACATTTTCTACTCAAACGTCTGGCTCAGCTAAAGAATTGTTCAAGATTTCGGACTTCATGACATTGAGGATTCCCATGATCCCTCTCACAAGATTCATCTGAAAAATCCAGTGGCACTTGAAATCTGTAATGTCCCAACATCAAAAGTCCTTGATATTCCAGATTCTATTTTTGGACATGTCTCCCATTTTCCCCCACAACTCCAGCACAGTCTAACAGATTTCACAGATTGCTTGGGGAGCAGTGTCTATGGGGATAGAAGTGATGGATCTTTGGAATAGAAAAGATGGACCAAAACACAAACATGAAAGAGGTGTTGGCATTCATATTGCTCTCAATCGACATGGTAGCTTTCGATACAGCTTTTCAGTACAAACCACATTACAGGCACCTTACATACTGTCATAGCAAAATTTTGTGGAAGGCAAGCTGATCAAGAGCTGGAAACACCCTCACAAATGTAAAGTGAATCAGTGGCATCTTCTAGGATTTAATCCATCTATGTGAAACACCTCAAATAAATCTTTTCACCTCCACTCACAACAATCTGTTGGCAAAATTCTGTTCCCAGACTCCATGTAAGTGGCCATGAAGACAGATTCTTTCTTTTCCTTGGACAGGAATGTTCCTGTATTATTTTCCACCATTTTCACAAATAGCTACAGTCATTCTAAAGCTCAGAAGGACTCTCTAAAGAATCACTGTAGTGACTCCATTTTGAACAAGGCAACAGCAGTTTCCTCTTCTTTTTGGAAATGGGCAGGAGAAATTGCCATGGTTAACTATTTAATCCTAAACAAATTCAATCATGGAAAAGCATTTTTGAAATTATGTATGTATGTATGTGTATAATATATATATATATATATATATATATATATATATATATATATATATATATATATGTGTGTGTGTGTGTGTGTGTGTGTGTGTGTGTGTGTGTGTGTGTCATTTAATTAAAAAAAATGGAAAACAATGGACCAGATTCAATAACGCCTACACTAAGTGTACACTTTTCTGAGTGAACAGACAACACAGACATAAGTTACACCTTTTTCCTCCTAATTTTAGTTTTCCTACTGATATTCTTCAGCTTTAAATATTGACAGGGATTTATACAGGTTACCACAAAGTGTAGACTGCATGCACACTTAGGACAATCTTTCTGAGTGACTAGAAAGCACAAACAAATGTGATAAGAATTTTATTGAATACATATCATGCACACTTAGTGTACATTTAATGCAGACTTTATTGAATCTGAATATCTTGGAACAAACTAATGGAAAAGCTACCAGTTACTGAAATAACACCTTTACTATGTGCACTGATTCAAATGAATTTCTCCAATCAATATTTTGTCAGCATCTATTTGCCTCATTTTTGAAGTGTTTTATACACTTTTTACTAGGAGAGGTACTTATTTTATTGTTTCACATACCTGCATTGTATTCTAAGTACATTATAATACTTTATCCACCCACTTCTGGCAACATCAGTTGCTATCTGAAAATATATATACAAGAAAATGTTCATTATAATACATTCATAATTACTGTCCATCTGGGCTGGGCTTAGGAAAACCGGTGCCCTATGAGAGCAGACACCATAGCCCCTCCCCCCATCCATCCTGGCCTACTCATGCTACCCAGATTACTTTTTCTCCTACTTTTTTCTCACAGGTTTGTCTTTCTTTTTATTTTTTTTCCTGTAGTTATTCATTTATTCGTTCAACATGATCTAAAAGCAAGGCTACACTCAAACTGTAGGAAAAAACTGCAATAAGGTGGGGGTTCTCAGTGCTCTGTGGTGCATTTAGAATTTTTTTACACAACCTTTTCATTCAATGATTTTCTGAATTAAAATCATTTTCAAAGAAAGGAAGAAAGAAGGAAAGCAATATAGCCTTACTTTTTTACAACTTTGCTTTTTTCTTCATCCTTTCAGCACACCCTAACTAATGAAGAACACACAGTACTAACTGCTGTGGAAACAACTGCATTAAGCCAGCAGTCGGGGGCCACTAGGGCCCAAGAAGTCTTGTGGTTTCTAGATGTTTCAAGATGCATATAAAAAGTGTTTTTAATGTTCCCTTTTATCTAATGAATACCTGAACAAACTGCATAATTACAGAAGGAAATTCAGTCTAACTCTTCACCTTTTCTTTTTTATTGTATCCATTCAACACATCCAGGACGACACAGTAATAACTGAATTAAGGTGAAGGGAGGTGCTACTAAGCACCCAGAAGCCATAGGATTATCAATTCTCTGAGGTGCATTTTAGAGATTTTTTTAGCAACTTTTGATACAATGATGACCTGAGCAAGAAACATACCTTTAGAAAAGAAATTCAGTCCTATGATTTATTTCAAGGAATAATCAAATTTTTAATGCGGAAAGCTGACCAAACACCACTTTGCAAAAAACTGAAGGTAAATGCTTCGAGGATACATGTATGATACATGGAAATTTGTCCCATGTAGGGGAGCTTTACCACTACAAAAATAGCAGCACAGTGTCCTCAGCAGTTGCCTAGTTCACCTGTATGCAAGGCCAGCTCTTTTTCTTGGGTGGCGAAAGCCAGGGTACATTTTTGGCTAGGCTTATATAGGCCCTAGGGCCAATAGCCTAGTACCTACCTATGAAATAGTACCTGACCCCACCCCCCCAACACCACGCCCCCTGGAGCACTTGCTATTCCACAGCACTTTTTTTTTTTTACCCCATGTAGGGGAGTTTACCACTACAAAAATAGCAGCATGGTGCCCTCAGCAGTTGCCTAGTTCACCTGTATGCAAGGCCATCCCTGCCATCCCCTACAGAGTCCAATTATTCATAAATGCATAAGGCAATCCTAATGCGTATTACCTCTTAACTTAGAATTAATCAAGAGTTAGCCATAGGTTAATTGATCCGACAATGCATTTTGTCATGCTTACATTCTATGGACATCATTATGTTATTTTCTGTAAGCTAAGTGAGCTTATAATCAGCCACCAGCAGATATGCTCACACATCAGATATCATGTTTAGAAGTCAGAGCTTATGATCTCAAGCTGGAAGCCTTGCAGGCGGCACATATTTGTAGCATTCTGTATGAACAGGTAAAAGACTTACTGTCTTTGCTGGAAGTATTGTCCTATATGCTGGATTTAAATATGGTGCAGACTAGGAAGATTCAATAGATTTGAACTGCTCATAGGTTAAGCTTAATGACAATAAACACAGAACTTCAGGAGCATTAAATTAATAATATATGCACCTAAGCCTCAGTTCCATACAGTTATTCAACAGTAAATTTCTTGATTCTGTGCTTTATGCTGGAATATAAAACTGATTATGAAATAAATGTCTTAATTTTGAGATTCTGGCTTTTTCAACTAGCACAAATATTTGCATGACAAACTAAATGTTTAATTACAACAATTTATGCTCTTTAAAGCTCAAAGCCTAAAGCATATTAATATTTATGAAACCATCTTCTAAACAGGCCTTCCTGTTGTGTGCTTTTCAAGGAAAATAAAAGAAATGATGAGAAATCTAGATTTATGATAGATTTATGAAATTTAATAAGCAAAACAAAATGTAAATAGTCCAGATGCATACCTCTCAACAGTCAAGATTTTCCCAGAATGTTAAGATTTTTGCCTCATATTTTTTGGTCTGTTCCTTGTAAATTTGTTTTTTGACAAATTGCTGAAGATTGAATTCACTAAATAATGACATACATTTGTGTTTCAGACTTCATATCCTACGTAAAACACATGCTAACACAAATCCTGTCATTTACCAACTTTCTAATTTTTAAGAGCAATATTTAAAATCTGTCCCTTTTTAGACCTTTGTCCCCTCTTATTTTAGGCTTTGTCCAAATTTCTTTGGTACTTACTTATTATCGCAACCACATTTCTGCGATAATACCACTTGCTTCCCGATGTGGAAACCTGACCGTTAATGTTGTAGAAATTTCAGGAATTGTCTTTTCTTTCACAGTGAAGGTTGTTTTAAGAAGGGTTTGCAAGAACAGTGGAAAAAATTAGTGTCGCTGTAGCTGTATGCACTTTACTGCCAGCATGTGTGGAGCTATCTCATTTGTGCATTAGCAATGCTTGCAGCCACAGCAACGCTAACTTTTGCCGTTGTTCTTGATAACCCTTCTTAAAACATCCTTCACTGTGAAATAAAAATCAGTGTAAACATAACCATAGTTGTGCTGCTAATCTCAATCACCCTTCCCTCTCTAACTTTGTTTGCGTTTTCTTAATGGCTAATCCATACACTTACATGCTTTCTTCCGGGAGCTGCAGTAACCAACACAACGACAATACAGTTCTTGCAAAAAAAACCCCAAAAAAACCCAAAACAAAAACAGTACCATCACATAATAAATCATCAAACAGCATTTCATTTAATTTGACTACAAAACTAAGCAGACACAAATCATGAAAATGAACAGCTTAAGTTACTTCAAACATAGCTAATCTGTACGCTTACATGCTTTCTTCCAGGAGATGCAGTAACCAACACAATGACAATACAGTTCTTGCAAAAAAAACCAGTAGTATCACATCATAAATCCTCAGACATCATTTCATTTATTTTGACTGCAAAACTAAGCAGACACAAATCATGTAAAAGAACAAAGCAATATATTAGCTCCCAACATGGTAAATGCCTCTCGGTTGCGACAAGATAAAAATAAATCAGTCCAGTAAATATAACCCAAAGGCAAACACAGCAAACCTGGAAATCCAGTATTTCAAAAGAAATCCAAGTGTAAGAACTTTCTGTAACTGGATAAAAGATTCTGTTCTGTAAATGGATAAAAGATTCCATTCACAAAAGTATTACGTTTTAAAAAACAGGTTTATTGGCATGCAACAGGTAAGCACTTTCACGTTAGCTTCATCAGACCGTTAAAATTCAAATCTTTTCAATTATTCCCCTTATATATAAAAACAGTGACGTACTAATAGGTAAAACACCTTGAATTACTCTTTTAAAGTTGTACTCACTTTTGCTGTATTCTATAGTTTAAAATATGAAGGCTACCCTTCAAATCAATGAACACGAAGGTGTCCTTCAAACAAATAAACATATATATATATATATATATATATATATATATATATATATATATATATATACACAAACATTTTTATCATCACTATTGTAATTATATATTTATTTACAACTGCTTTAGCATTTCATTAGCGCTAACATAATTCCTCTCTCACTACCTAATCAACTTACAATACAGTAACCCATTGTTATTATATGTGTATACTACTAAACTTTATTATACATTCATCACAATTTATTCTACCTCAACTATAAGCTAAAAAGCGAAAAAATTTTGCTTGTAACTGATCCACTTTACCATCAGCTGACTTGAGCCCTATATCGAATTTACTTAATTTAACAAATATAGTGTGTATATATATTACTAAGCTAATTATATATAAGTCACTTTTTATGCCTATATATTAAACTAAGGACAGTTCGGCTAGCGTCTTATTCATTCCAAACTTATTCGCAATAAAACCGATTTACCATCAGCTGACTTGCACCCTAAATTAAAGCAGATAAAACACATATAGAAAATATATATTTTAAAAATATATATTATATTGCCTACCTCTAGTGCTTGTATCTCCATACACCTGCACTTAAAATTGAGTCGCTCATACATTTCAACTACCATTACTACATTACAGATATTTATATGTGGCTGACTAAAAACTATATTCTTATATTCTTATAGAATACTACACTTCTTTGGAATTACCACTAAATCCAATAACTAATTTACAAATATCTTCTTCAAGTATGTCTCTCTCTCTCTCTCTCTCTCTATATATATATATATATATATATATACATAAAAAATATTTGAAAAAAATATATATTTTTACGGTCCAATATTTACTCTGCTAACAATTTTCACTACTATGGTTTGTACTACTATTACCTCTATGCTTATAAATTTGTTAAAGTTAAAAACGCCTTCTAGGTTCATATAACAATATTACTAGGTGCACTTGATCTGGGGCTGATACACCCTCAAAAATAGGTCCATACGTAAACTAATACAAAATATTTTTATATTACCTAACTGGATTACAATATCATGTTGCGTTTACTTTAATGTTTAATTTTTCATAGAACAATGTAATAAAAATGTTAGGATTAAATGATACGTTCTCAATTCTTATTTCCCACTTATGCTAAAATGTTTTGCTAAAATTTTATAAAATTTTTTAATTTTCATTTTGCAATACAAGTCAAGAACTTGAATTTTAGTTAAGAATCGACCTATCACAATGGTACTGATACCATTGTACTCCTTACAAAAGCTTAAATTCAGTTAAGACTGAATGTTTTGGTCATAGAAAACATGGCTGGGTCATATATTAGCATATATGTCTCATCTCTATGACTCTCCCAATTGGGTCCAAATTCTGAAGTTCCATTCATCCATGCCATTTATTAATTACACCTTTTTTATATATTTAACATATAGCATTTGCCTTCTTATATAATTCCAAAAAATCCAAGTTTAATGTACTGATGGAAAATTTATAAAAACGATATCTTGACTTTAGTCTCCTACCTAACAACTAGGCGTCTAGCCTTTAATATGGGCTTAATCGATACCTTATCATTTAGTCCTTTGCATTTATCTGCTCTCATTCTCATAATCCATTTAATTTCTTTATTTTCTGTTGTATTATGTATATCACCCTCTCTTATAATAGGGGTGACTAAATCTATAACCTGAAACAGAAATAAATGCTCTTAGCCATTCAACTTGGTATGTTTGGCCAGAGCATTGGTGGTATGACCTATCCTGATGGCATATAGGTGTTCTCTAATCCTGGTACAAAGTGTTCTGTCCATTTTGCCAACATAATATGATTGATATAGTTGGCAAACAGCTAAATATACCACATGCTCAGTACCACAATCTGCAGAAACGTGGAACTTATAATGATGCCCCGTATCTGGATGTATAAAACTATCTCCTACTTCTATATACATACAATAGTTACATCTACCACATCTATGGGTACCTAGCTGGGGATTCTGATTGGCTGTCAGTACTGATTGACATAGTAATCTTCTTAAATTTGCTTTAATCTTATATTGAAATTGAAGTTTTTCACCCACTATGTTCTTAATATCTTTGTCCATAGTCAAAATACTCCAATGTCTAGTAATTAGATCCATTATTTTTCTGTTTTCACTAGTATAATACATTGGTATTTTGAGTTGTGGTGTTATACCTGCTGGCCGTTGGTATAACTGTGTATTTGCCGAATAATAAGGGGCTGCTGTGCTTTCCCTATATTCATCTATCTTCTGTAACCCTATATTAACTTTACCTTCTTTATATCCTCTCTTCAATAATCTCTGTCTAAAATTGTTAATTTCTTGTTGATAACCTGCTTCTGTAACATTCAACCGTGATATTCTCATACTTTGCCCTTTTCTAATGTTTTTAAATATATACGGTGGGTGCATACTATGACGATGGAGATATGTATTCTTATAACATTTCTTCCTATATACTCCTGTATTAACTTGTGTATCCAATACTCTTTCCACATATACATCCAAATATTCTATTCTATATCTTGAATATTTAAAAGTAAACTTCAAGAACGTAGTCATGTTATTCATGTGCATAATGTATCTTTCCAACTCCTCAATACTACCTTCCCAAATGAAGAAGACATCGTCTACAAAGCGTCTATAAAAATGGATCCTATCTTGATGCCATGGATTACTAAATAGCTCTTCCTCTTCCCATTGGGCTAGGAACATGTTGGCATAGCTATTGGCACACGACGTGCATCATGCCATCACGCTGGATATAGAAGTTATCAAACACAAATATATTATTTTCCAAAATTATTTCTAACATAGTAATTAAATCTATTTTCTGTTCTGCGTATTCACTATGTTTAATTAGGTATTTTTTAGTTCATTAGGTATAATAGTGAACAAGGATTGTACATCTAATCTCACAAAAACCATGTTAGTCTGGAATTCAGTTTGTTCAAAACATTTATGTAAATTCAATACAAATTGTTTAGTATCCTTAAGTATATGTTCAACTTTGTTGATTACTGGCCTTAGATGCTTTTCTACATACAAAGAAAAGGGTTCGGTGCTCCATCCCCTACCAGAGGCTATCGGTCTCATGGGGGGATTATTACCATCCTTATGCACCTTGGGTATCCCTTATATGATTGGTATAGTGGGGTATTCAACTTCAAGAAATTTAGCTAATCCTGCGTCAGTGACATGACTATCTACCATATCTGTTATAGTGTAATATATTCTGGACTTAATTCCATCTAATTTCTGTTTGTCTGTGATTTCATAATATCTTTGATCACTGAACATAGCCATCATGGAGCTTTGATATTTAATCTTGTCCATTATTACTAGGGGTCCCCCCTTATCTGCAGGTCTAAAAACTATAGTGTCATCCTGTTCCAGTCTATGCAGTGCTTTCCTCTCGTTAGGTTTCAAATTATCTCTAGCATTCCTATCTTTTGTCCAAGTTGCCTGACCACTACCATATTTATGGTGCACATCATCTTCAACTAAATTATAAAATGCTTCTACTAAGGGGTGGTTTTGTGGTATATATTCACTCGGCCTTTTAAAAGTTTGATAATAATTGCCTTCCCCATTACCAAATTGGTATCTAAGCATAACATTCCTTACAAATATTTTCAAATCAGTCAGCACATCTGTAAGTTGATTCTTGGCTGTGGGGATAAAACTCAGCCCCTTATTAAGTACATTAATTTCATCATAGTCCAGCACTCTATGAGATATGTTCCATATCAAGCAGTCTTCATCTGATTCCACATTTTCTTTAACGTTTGATTGGTCCCCCTCTCTCCTGAAAACTTCAGTTTTTGCCTCCCTCGACTCATCGAGCGATCTCTCCTGACCCCCTTCTCCATAGCAATGGGAAGGGGAAAAGATGGAAAATACAGGTTATTAGATTGTCCATTAACTACTTGTTGTGACTGTCCAACTGTTCTATTATTTTTAGGATGTACAACTGGTGTTTGAAACAAATTATCTGAGCTGTGATTCGATAATTCTTCTTGCTGCGTGGCTTGATTAGTGCACTTTCCTGTGGGCTCCTTGGCTACTTCTGATATAGAATCAATTTCTAAAGTTGGGCCAGCAAGATTGTTTGAGTCTATGTTTGTATGGTTCATGGAAATATTGTGTTCATTATACCCTTGAGTATGATGGTATTCAATATTGCCATTATGACGAGTGCTACTGGTAATAGTGTCCCTATTGTTAACTATTGATTGCCTGGGAATTCGCCCAACTTTCGGCCAAGTAAAGACTTGGCCTGAGCTAAAATCCTGAATGTCTCTGTCTATTTTGTTCTTGTTTTGTTGCAAAAGTCGCCTTTCATATATTAAGACTCCATCCAAGATATTGGAGAGAGCATTGTCGATAATTACATTTGAATAGTGGGTGTACAGTTCTTGTTGTTATAGCAATATAGAGGTAATTAATTCTTCCTCTACTGGCTTGAAAAAATCTAGCAGTAGTTGAATATAGTTCTTACTCACCTCTATATTAAATTTTTGCCACTTGGTGAGTAGTTCTGGATATTGCTCTCCATATGTGGGCATTTTTTAAATTTGCAGGCGTCTAGGTATGATGCCCCTCTGTAAACATACCTCAAAATGTTGTTGTGTGGAAAGGCATTTCAACTTGAGGAGATCAATTTCTAGGTTATCCAGACCCTTCTGCATACGGTCTAGGAGCTCCGTTGCTGCTGGAGTAGTCATTTCATTATTATCTGTTTGATGAAAAAGTAAACTATTAACTTCACTCCGTACACAGTTTATAAGTTTAGTTCTTGCAAAACAAATACAGTAGTATCACATCATAAATCCTCAGAAAACATTTCATTTATTTTGACTGCAAAACTAAGCAGACACAAATCATGTAAAAGAACAGCTTAACTCATTCACTCCAGAGCAGCTCAGGCAAAGCTGCCTGCTGAATTCCACCATAGGAACAACAATGCAGCCTGAGCTCATTTTCAGAAAATCCATTTGTAATACTATACAGAAAACAAATGCACATAACTCTTTAACTATAAGAGCTACATTAAAATGTAGTTGTTCAGCAGATACTGACCTTTCCAACAGTGTAAATGTTGATAGTGCATATCAAAGTCATAATGAAATATTTGGCAAGGAATGCTGATATTGTGCAATTTTTTTAATTTTTTGGAAAAGCAAAGCACAATATATTGGTCTATGTACCATGCAGACCCATACAATTTGAATTTAATTTGTTAGTATGAATGTCAGCTTTAAAATGATACTTTAACCATAACTGTGTGACACTCCTTTCATGAGATATTCACAGAAATATGATTAGTATATTATTTCTCATAATTGATAAATAAATAAAGCATAATATCTCATCACCTGTAACAGACAGAGCCTACATATCAGTGTAGAAGTTGTGCATCTGAATGTCAGCTTCAAAATGACGCATCATTTGTGTGATTACCATGCTCCCTCGCAAAGATATGGGCATAATAATGAGAAGTATTGTAAATGTATAATTTTCATATTTGTAAAAGACTAAACAAACTTGTGATATCTGTATGTGTGTACAGTGCCTAGACACAGTTCTTTTACCATGATGTAAGGAGTAACACTGTCTTCAAAATGATGCATTACTTCACACAATGTGGTGCTCCCTTGCAAAGTTATTTACCAAAATATGAAAAAAATCATAATTTCCATAACCTAAGTCGGAAACAAACTTTGATATCTGCCTATGAGTACAACATACAGGTACCATTCTTTTACCATGTTAGAATTATAAATAATCTTTTCAAAATGAGTTATTACTTAGCACATTCAGATGCTCCCTTGCAAAGTTATTTACCAAAATATGAAAAACAATCATAATTTTCATAACCCAAGTCCAAAACAAACTTTGATATCTGCACATGTGTCAAACATACAGGCACAATTATTTTACCATATTAGAACCAGCAATACTGTCTTCAAAATGAGATATTACTTAGCACATTAAGATGCTCCCTTGCAAAGTTATTTACCAAAATATGAAAAAAATCATAATTTCCATAACCATAAGTCTCAGACAAACTTTGATATCTGCACATGTGTCAAACATACTGGCACAATTCTTTTACCATATTAGAACCAGCAATACTGTCTTCAAAATGAGATATTACTTGGCACATTCAGATGCTCCTTTGCAAAGTTATTTACCAAAATATGAAAAAAATCATAATTTCCATAACCATAAGTCTCAAACAAACTTTGATATCTGCCTATGAGTACAACATACAGGTACCATTCTTTTACCATGTTAGAACTATAAATAATCTTTTCAAATGAGGTATTACTTAGCACATTCAGATGCTCCCTTGCAAAGTTATTTACCAAAATATGAAAAAATCATAATTTCCATAACCTAATTCGGAAACAAACTTTGATATCTGCCTATGAGTACAACATACAGGTACCATTCTTTTACCATGTTAGAACTATAAATAATCTTTTCAAATGAGGTATTACTTAGCACATTCAGATGCTCCCTTGCAAAGTTATTTACCAAAATATGAAAAAAATCATAATTTCCATAACCATAAGTCTCAAACAAACTTTGATATCTGCACATGTGTCAAACATACTGGCACAATTCTTTTACCATATTAGAACCAGCAATACTGTCTTCAAAATGAGATATTACTTGGCACATTCAGATGCTCCCTTGCAAAGTTATTTACCAAAAAATGAAAAAAAATCATAATTTCCATAACAGTTATTTGCCAAGCTCAGAGAAATTAATTTTACACAACACATTTCATAATAGTGTTTTACTTACTATACTGGTCTGACTTGGTCATGGGTGTTTTCCATTCTTCTCACAGTCATGCATGGCTCTCCTCACGCCATTGTGGAGGTTGGTCAAGAAGAACGCAATGCCCTCCTCAGTTAGGTGAATGCCATCCCTTCTGAACCAGTGAACATCTTCCCTTCCAGTGACTCTCAGAACAGCAGAAGACAGTCTTATCTTATCTGAAATAAAACATGGGTAGACACTGACAAGGGTGTCCAGCCAGGGCACATGTAAAGAGAAAAAGCAGGGTAAGGACCACCGCTCCACTAATGCGCCAAGGACAGGCATGGGGCTCCAGATGTTGGTTATCTGTAGTGTCCCATCGCTGTGCCGGCTGCCCACTCAGACTCCTGATACCACTATGGTCTCATGACCTCCTTCAGTGTCAGCAGTCTGCCTTACCTCTGCCTTTTATCTTTACATGTGCCCATTCAGCAATGGACCTAATGGATGAGGGACTGAAGTAACTCACTAATTGCTGTCCTGACCTTCATACATTTACTACCCTCACCTACATACACTGACTACACCTGAAGGGAGGGAGACTGAATGGAGAGCTACATCAGGGCATGATGAAGAATGGAGGGGGTGGCTTGGAATGACTACAAGCAGAGAAAAATACAGTCTGGCTTGTGCATTCATCAGTGTGATAACGAGTTGTACTTATGTGAATAACAGTGACAGCTCCTGATAGTTTTACCTGAAAAGTGATAATGACTCAGTGCTATATTGTAACTGACTTATTGCTAAGGTGATAATGACCTGCCTTTCATTACTGCAAAGGTATGCACGTTCAGACACAGGTGATAATTGCTGCACATAACCTGTTGGTACTCATTATATCACCTTGTGCAACTGTTATGTAATACAGTAATTCAGTAAAATAGTATAACACTTAGCCCTTCCTCCCACCTAAGTTGCACACATTACTGACAAAGGCCAGAAAAATTCCCAAAATATAATATAGCTACGTGCAAGTAGTAGTCAGCAAGTAATAACATGGCTAACTTCTAGGCAAAACTAAATCTTTCAGAATATCTGGAACAATTGTTTATTTCTTGTGATGGTAAGAATGGACAGCCTGTGTCAAAATAGATAATTTCCAAATGGGTGTCCAAGACTATTACCTTTTGGTAATCCTAAGGAAAAGAGCTGTTTACATAAAATGGAAAGGATATGCTGTTCTTCAGCGTGAAAAAAAATAAAGAATGGTAATATTGTACTGGTATAACTACAAGCATGCAACATCTGAAGGTAATGCTAGAAATGTAAACCTCAAAATGCAGTCTCTTGAGGCACTCCTAAAAATGGAGAACATAGACATCTGTGCAGTAACTGAGACCTGGTCGCAGGCTCCAGAGAGCACCCCTGCAATACCAGGTTAGAACTCTTACCACATTTTTGGAACCAAGACCGAAACACTAAAGATGGAGGAGTGTCCATATTCACCAAGGATATTCACACCTCCAGGCTAGATGCTCAACACAATGCATCTGAAATTCTCCAGGTGGAGCTAACACTAGGTAAGACTGCAATCCAAATTGTAGGTTGCTACAGATCCCCCACCATGCCCCAAGATTCTCACTACACCTTTCTAAACATACTGGAAAATATTAAGATACAACCAAACACCCTAATACTGGGTGATTTCAACTACCCTGCCATTAATTGGGAAAACTACTGGGGTACCAACACCTTTTCTCAATGGTTCTTGGAATTCATAAATTCCAACATACTGGCTCACTAATCCATTGTCCCACCCACTCCAGTATCCTAGACCTGGTCATTACCAATATGGGAGATAGGTCACCCCCCTCATTGGTCAGGTCTGACCATAAGCAAATCACCCTTAACATCCACATCCCAGAAACTTCTCCAAAGCCAATGTCACGCTACTCAAGTCAAGTGATAAACTCCATGACACCCATGCAGACGGGAGCTGAAAGTTCTACTGCTGAATCCTACACTGAGGCACTGTACAAGCAGAGCCACTCATGCCATCCCAAATAGAACCAAGACGCTCTCCTCCAAATAAAAGGAAGCCAATATGGTGGTCCCCTGCCATAAACAAATTATACAACAGAAGAAAGAAACTCTTGCAGAAAATAAGAAAATCCCAGGCTCCCAGGAATCCCAGGAAAGGGCCCATCTCAATACCAAAAGATTGCCAAATTCCGGTAATCAGAGCCACACAGGTAGAAACTGGACTCTCCAAAGCTAAGAATACAGCATCCATGGGACCAGATGACATCCTGGGCTGTATACTACATGAGCTACAAAATGAATTGACATCTCACCTATGTGTCATAGTCTCACCTCAGGTTAGGGTTACAGATAAGCTTGTATTATTGGGATAAAGTATCACATAGTCTGTTTATAAACATGTTTTACATACATTAGAGTGTTCACTGAAATATCAGTACTAAAAACCATCTATGCACTGACCACTGCTTTGTTTAAACATACTACAGTAATTTACTTTTAGCATAAAATTTTCTGTTGCTAAAAAAAAAAACTACTGCATCTTGGAAGCAAAGCCGACAAATATCATGCCCATGACTTCCCAAAGTGTATGTGTGCACTACAAGTTCTGACCATAATCAATGACATTCACTCACAAATTAAAGTAGTAAAAAATGTAACAAAGAAAGTTCAAATTTTCCTTTCAACAACATTATGGCCTGGGACAGAAAACTGAAACTGGAAGCATCTGTCATGAGGTGCTCGTGAACAAAGTTTTAGAATACACTTTTGCTGCAATAATTATGTTCCAGTGATGATTTATGGGGATACTAGGTGGACTATGAGAAAGGTATCTATATATATATATATATATATATATATATATATATATATATCATGCTTCTGTATGTGTGTAGAAACACTGCTATCAACAGTCAACTATAGATAAATAATTCATAACTTCAAAATCCTAAGGAAAAGAGCTGTTTACATACAATGTACATTTTACTATACTATGCAGAGACACTGGCTAATACCAATCAGTGTGAGCTGAACAACATTTCATACCACAGCCTGTAGCTACTGAGAAACAAGTAATGACTTGCATAAAAGTCTTGCAGGGGCTGGGCTTTGCCTGGTGATAAATGACTTATGAATGCCATACTTAGAGTGCATACTGCATCAATCTATCTAATATTTGTTGCTTCTCTCTACTGACATAAAAAGTAAACAAGTTGAAACATACATATGCTTGCCTTCTTATAACTCCAGAGTGTCACATGAATGAACTCAGATAGAACGATAATCCACTTGCAGAAAAAAAAAACGATCTCCACAGGAAGAGAAAACCTTTTATCAGTGACCAAATGACTTCCATTTAACTTGTTCAGGGAAGTGTTGTGCTTAAAAATGCTTTTAAATATTTTGAGGCAGCATGCTCTGGACCCTGTGCAGTTTCAGAAGGGAAATGTCCCTGAACCTGCTACAGCTAGGCTTCCTGGCAGGAAAGCCGTTCCTTCTCGATCACTGCAGCTGCCACCAGTATTCTTTCAGCAGCGTGCTGGTGATGCATTGACGCTGTGTGTGACATGAAACCTTGAAGGGTGAGAGAAATCCCTGTCTCAATTCACTGATCTGGGAAGGAATAAGAAGGACCAAGTAAGTTCCTTGGTCTCCTCCGAGGCTGGGACCGGAGCTCAGGAGCCATGGAATTTTTCACCGCCATCCTAACCCTGAAAGGATCCATGCAGACCAAAAACGCTAGATTACCATTTTGTCTATTGGTACTTGTGTAGTTGTGCTCTTTTATTTGGGGTACTGCAGTTTAGGAGGAGTGGCTGGTGAGACGAGTCCCAACACAGGCGGGGCATGGTTTTGCATGCTGGTTCACCAGCGATTTCACAAGCGAAACAGTAAAGCAAACTTTATCGTTTACAAAGCCTACTTGCACAAACCTAACAACCCTGGCAGTTGATAGAAAAATGTATGGAATGAGACCATCTTAGGAGGACTAAGGCAGGCTCGGTCATGAAAATTGTCTGCTGAAGTCAAGGTTTACTCAGGAAAACACTCGGATCTCCATTGCAGCTTTTCAATGGTACGATAGAGGGATACAGTAGATAATTTCACAGAATACAGAAAAGAAAGGGAATATCTACTGTAGGACCCTCTATTTATCTGGACATAAGAGAGTGGGGGAAGGTGACTGTCATTGATGGATGAAAAGCACACTACAACACTACACTACAATCGGCTTGCTGTTGACATGCAAATACAGGCTAGCCAATTTTCTAATTTAAGTCAAATATGCTGAAAATTAAGTTGACAAGGTAACTGACAACATTCAGTTACTTTTTCAACTTAATTTTCAGCAGTGGAGCTACAATATGCCTGCAAAGTTACTCACGCTTGTGGAAGGCACAACAGCTTCCAATTAGTATCTTCTCATGGCACACTCGGTGTTAAGCACAGAGGCGCCATGAGAAGTTACTCGGAGTTAATGAGTTAAGTTACTTCAAACACTCGTTTTCAGGGCAACATGTGTATTATCGCAACCGCGGAAATATGGTTGCAATAATATGTAAGTACCATTTCTTTCACTAAGGGGTTGATAAGTATGTCCAGATGCTACATGGAAAGTTGATAGCACAGTCTCCTGATGGCATAAGTTATAGGAATGGAGTATGTTAAGCAATAATTAAGGATTTTTTTTTCAATGAAATTAAGAAAAAAATAAACTAAAGCCATTTAGACAAATGTGGTGTCACTGTAGTCAAGATCATGTTGTTTGAAGTAGAGACACTCAGTGTCAGTAACAAACAAGCACATGAAAAACTGTTTTGTTGGCTATAACTATTCAGTCATTATTAAAGACTGGTATTATCTATGCAGTATAGGGCCAAAGTATATGCCACTATGCTTAACATAGACACTGATAAGACTGAGAACACTACCATTACAAACATTCACCAAATATGTAAGCCAGTGAGAGACCTAGATGACAATGTTAAATATGTGAAAGAAAAAAACAATCAGACTACCCTGTCTCTTCAAAGTAAATAAATATACAGTTTGACATAAATGCATTTACAAAAGGTTGTATAACAGGAGAAAGACTACACACATACATCATATGTGTACATCAGACATTCATTTGATATCAACGTTTAAAACCAGTCTGCATGAATGGATGGGTGATTACAAATTCTCACTGGGGACATGTGGAGAAAGTCTACTTAATGTGGGAAATGTTGATACTGCAACTGCCAGCAATACTGGGTGATGTCACAGAGTTCCTGATCCTTCATTGGTCAGAAGCTTAGTAATATTATTTGAACCTAGAAAGAAATGCAAGGAAGAAATTATGTCAGAGTCATGTATCTAGTTAGAGAAAATTCTAGACTTTGTATTTTTGACATTTCTAATGAAAGTTGACGTTAAAATATCAATGTAGTTCATATAAAAGAAATACCAATAATGAAAATGAAAAAAAACAAAAATATCAAATCCAAAGATGTGTGTGAATGCAACAGATAAGGCAGAGAGCAACAGATGCACGTATAGGGTAGGACAGTAGCCACAAACAGGGTAATGAATTGCAAAGTGAAAATGTGCAAAGTATAAAAAATAATAATAAGGACATTCTTAGCAAGATGGCACAAAAGTAACAGGTTGAACTGACTAATCATACCATAAGAGCAGAACTGACTAGCCACTGTACAGAGCCGATAGATATTAAAGAAAACTACATGCATGTACAAATTAGAAAGATGCATCCATAATGTGTCAAAAGATATTAAAATGAGAGAAAAGTTAACATTGCAAATGGTCATTATACTACACAATTAATGAGTCTAGAGTTATGTTGCTTGACTCGTTTGCATTTGCTAATATATTGGACAAGTGACAATTACAAAAACGCTAATCCCACAAACTTAGTTGAACAATGGAAGTACATGAATATGTTCATTTCTTTATGTAAGGTAGTTCAGTCAGTAACATAGGTGAGTGATAAAGTGTCTAAAGCCACTCATTATGAATTATAAGAGTTTCGGGCAAATGTCTTATGCTGCACACATTTCCTGGAGTAGATGATTGTTCTGAACTGAGAAAAGGGAATAAGGAAGTGTATTTGGGATCAGGATAGTATTAACTTCAGTTATATCTAGAAGGCAATAGCACTATGCTCTTTTCAACACAAACAGGGTAGAAAAGAATAGCATTTGGTATGTGCTGTGTATTAGAGATAAAACATGATGAAACAGGTCACACAGTGTATAAACAAATAAGGAACTACATAGGGATAATATAATCTGTGCAATAATGGAAAAGCAGATAAAAACATTAATAAATAATTCATGAGAAGAAAGTAAACTTGTAAAGAGCAAATACAAATTTGCTAAGACTGTATATTTTTTGACAAAGGAATTTCACCTGATCTCATCAATGCAAACATTACATATGATAGGTCATCATCTGAAAATGTTAGATGAAAGATGTTTACTAGATAGGACTAACCACAGCTCAGGCT
>NC_056739.1:673273175-673380675 GCF_019279795.1 Protopterus annectens | reverse complement strand
ATGTGCAGATGGGAATACAGCCATAATCTGTCATAGTCCATCTGTGCAGATACAATGGCTGGCATAGGAGAGAGAGTGTGCTTTCAGGTGCAAAGATGGAGCATTCGGGAGTCCAGGGTCATGGCTGGACTCCTAGTTAAAAACCATGAGGAGAGACTACTGCAGGGTCAGTACCAGGGCTCCCAATACAAAGCAGAGGCTTGGGACCATCTCACATGTGAAGTTACCAGTGCTACTGGCATCCCCCAGACTGGTGAACAGGTACGGCACCACTATGCCGACCTAAAGTGTCGGAAGGGAGTGCTCTTTGACCAGTGAATCCAAGATGAATGGGCCCAGAATACTCTAGTAGTGTGTAAGTATCACTATCAAGTAGTTTGTAGCAAATACTAGCCTGAGAATGTGATAGACAGATATGCATGTGTGTTTTTCTCCCCTATAGCTGCAGCAGAGAGGGCTAGTAATGTGGAAGCCCACAGTGACAGACTGGTGAGGCTGCGCCAACAGGCTGGTGAGTATAAATCTATTTTGCAGTATTTTGTAAAAATAGCTAAGAAGGAGTACATTGCTAACTGCTAGAATGTATACTGTTACGGTGTGTACTGAATAAATAAAAATGTTTTACTGACGAATACTGAAGTACTATAAAGACCTTTAAAAAAACTGTTGTGTTTATTCTGGTATGTTGTTGTAGACATATCTAGAATCTATACAGGTTCTTCACAGCAAAAATAGTTAACCTTTGCTTTCTAGGTTGTAGTAATTCAAAGGAATAATGCACAGTATAATAACTATCTGTCATGCATGCATCACAGGATTACAAGTTCAAACTGTCTAACCAAGAGATTATTAGGCAGAAACCATTGAAACCAAAAGCAGCAGTTCCGCATTAGCTCGGTGTGATGAGAAATAGCTTAGTTGTTACTTTTGCATACCCAGACATGGTTCAAATGCAGGCAGTGGTACTAAGATGTGTGCATATCTACACATAAGGAATCAGGAATAAATGTAAAAATAGTCAGGTAGTGTTAACAGATATTTCCCCCATAGGTTTTACAGGTAAGTAAATGTTGCCAGTAGCTGTATGAAGGGTATACTAATAAACTATGTACAACCATTCAATTGTCCCACCACATGCCTGCAAATGACAGTAGGGTAGGTAGGTACAATATGCACTCTTCCCGAATTATACCTCTCAACTAAATAGATATTTAGTGACTGTCCAGATATTTGTCTCAGATCTGTGATCCGTTTTACATAAAGTAGTTTTGTCATGGCAAATCAGTGGCAAACCATTATAGACTGAAGTTAGAAAATAATGATAAACATACAAGTGTCAGATGTCATATCCATCAGAAAAGCCATGCAAATGCAAAACCTGTTACTTTATCAACTTTCTAAGTTTGTAAGAGCAATATCTAAAAATTGTCCATATTTAGGGGCCTTTGTTCTACTCTTATGTATGGCTTTGTCCAGATCTCATTCTCTAAGAGGTTGAGAGGTATGTTTCCGATACATGTCTCTCAAGTGTCACGCTGTCACAGCTAGTGGTCACTGCTGCAAATAATCCTGGACACAGATAGGAAACCAACTGATGTATGCCTATAGCACACTCACATAACAGCAGTTCAGGTACCCTTCCTGTGCCAGATACGTAATCCTGACATGTATGAATCCCCTCTAGTCATGTACCCAGAGTTGTCACAGTTTGCCTCATACCATTCCAGGCTGACAGTTTAATATGTATGTTTGTACGACAGAAGCTATGGCCATAGGTAGATGTAAAGTGAGTGCAGACCCATAGAGTATTGAGTAGTACTGTTGTGGAAAATAGAAGCATAAACAGTTGTTAATGGATTTTCTCCCCCCCTCCCATCTGCATCAATAATTATTACTCATATACTATGGGTATGTTGTGCTCCAACCCAATGTTGGGACTTGAGTTATATTATTGTTAATATGTTTGATTGCTTGTATGTTAACATATGTTGTTCAAATACCATTGTTGGCGGCCTGCTGCCATCAATGTTACTGGCATGCTTTTATGATGCATACTGTTGTTCCATTTATGCATGTGTTCTGTTGGCTATGCAACCATTTTCAATCTGTTTTATGGGGTAAATTGGAACACCCATGCATGCTGCTATAACTTATCTTGAAATGTGCTGCTCATGACTAACCAACATATTTTGTAAAAGCTCAACACCATAGCGCATTTTGGAAGGCAGATCCCAGCAGATCCACCTGTCCAAACTCATCTGGCCATGGCACCGGGCCCCAGCACATCTGGGACCCAACCCAGATCTCCCTTGTCTGCTGGTCCTTCACCATGTTTGAGTGGAACCACCACAGGGAACAGGGCCCATCCCTCCCCTGGGAGCGGGCGTGGACAGGAGGCTGTCATCTGCAGTCAAGTCCGGGGTTTGGTGTGCAGCACCCTTTGATCTGAGTTTGGAGACCAGCTGTGCCAAATTGAGGGCTGCCTGGTGCATCTCATGGGTCAAGCCACCCCTCATGTCCAGCCTTCAGCACAGCCATCTTTGGGGCCATGAAGGTGCAGTGGTGACTGCCCATGGGTGGGGATCTCAGTCCCACTGTAACTATATGGGGGTCCATGAGCTTCGGATTCCCAACCACCCTTCCCGTCAAATGTGTTTACCCCCTCTCATGTGTCATATTTGCTGTCTTGTCTGCCTTGTCTCTCTCTATCCAACCTACCACCCCAGACATACCTACAATCCTTCCCCAACATCCCAGTCTCACCTTAAAATAAAAGAAAAGGGCATCTGTCCGAAAAAAAATATCTCCCCATCCATAACTGCCCATTTCACACACATGTCCACTGGACACATGTAATCCAGTCCAACTGGCTTGACAAGACATTTCTGTTGTCCTCATTCCTCTCTCTGGGGTTTGAGTGTCCAAATTCACCTCCAAATTCTGTACAAATGCACAGTTGCTGCTGTATAAGAAATGGACAGCTATGGACCTTCCCTACACCTATCCTGCACATTTCTAGCTATCTTTCATATTGTTTTTCCCTCTGCATACCCCTTTTTCACCACTTTCCTATCACCTCCTTTTTCTTTTCTTTTAATGAAATTAGCGTGGGTTTAAGTGAGTTTGTGCAATGCTAAGTGAAGCCAACACAGATTAATCATCTGTACATTTAACCATATGTTGGCATTGCTTAGCATCACGCAAACCCACTTACAACTGCTTTAATCACTCTGTTTCCATCAGCCATTGGTCTGCCTAGCAACAAATTCATCAGCCCTGCCAAGTCTGGAAACCCAGGGCTCTGTATACTACAATCAGTGAAATGTATCACTACACCATTTGAGCTGCAAAGACTGCTGATGCTTTTTCAAACATATTGTGCAGAATATCATTCAACAGTAGGGAAAAGATTCTTTAGAATCAGTCAGGTTTTGTATATATACATATACACATGTACACATGTATATATGTATGGAGATGCACACATATATATATATATATATATATATATATATATATATATATATATATGGAAAAATATATACATAATATAAATAGAGATATGCATCTATATATATATATATATATATATATATATATATATATATATATATATATATATATATATATATATATATATATATATATATATATATATATATATATATATATATATATATATATATATATATATATATATATATATATATATATATATATATATTCATAACATCTAGTTGAGTCATACCTCAGAACCATACCTCTCTACCTCTTAGTGCAAGAAATCTACCCAATGGCTGTCCAAATGGGGGGACAATGGGCCAAAACTAGGAAATATTTTAAATATTACTCCTATAAATGTAGAATGCTGCGGGAGTGACAGGGTTTGTTTCAGCATATATGTTCTGAAGGATGTGAGTTCTGAAACTGAAATGTATGTCATCATTTATTGACTGAAATCCCCAGATCGTCACAGTGATTTACCAGGGGAAATAAAAATAATGAATCTGTGGAACAGACCAGACATATGAGCAATAAACCTGGACATTCTGAAACAATCCGGCCATTCGAGAAGTAGGCTTGAAACCCCTTACTGCAATGAATATGGACCAAACCTGACAAAGTGAGGTGGAGAAAGCCATGCAAATAAGGACATATCTGAAATACTATAGTAGATAAGCTGACAGATTTGCGGCAGTATCACCCTCCTGTCTCTCCTAACATATATTGACTGAAATAGCATTTCCAACACTCAATTACTCCTCTCTGGTTAGTGACTTAAATCCTCACATCATCCCATTGATGTGTCAGAAATACACAACATGTATGGGTACCAGGCAACAGTACATCCTACAAATGTCTGGACATAACATCACATTAAGGAAACTACACCCAGATGCTTAGCATGTCACCAAGCACCGTCCAAACAACAGTCAGACTGGCACAACACTAACCCAAATCCGCTATGGGAAATTACACATGTATTTGCAAATATATCAGGCACTACAGGGATGTAACAGCGCTGAAAAATAGACAACAGTGTGAAAGTGCATACCCACAACCAATTCCACCACAGTCACATTGACACACTGGTAAGCCAAATGAACAGTACAATATAAGGACTGCATGAACAAAAACATCTCAGCATATTTGCTACTCATACACTACCCCTACATGAACTGGCCCAATTCACAGTGTAGTATGATGTCTGACCATGGTATGGGACATGTCTCTGTCTGCCCTTACAAACATATACAGCCGATAGACCAACAGAAACTGGAGCATCATGCACAGACATATAGAAAAGGACCCATAACACATACATCTACCCCCTCCCTACACAGGCCACATAACATTGGCATACTACACTGCTACACAATCCTAACAGTCTGTCAACAATTGCCAGAAATACATAGACCTCTCAACTGTTCAGAGTCCCACAGAATGTCCAGGCTTAGTCCTCATATATAAGGCCTCTTACACATAACATGTCTGGCATTCTGATACATCACTGGGATGGTATCAGGAATGAAGGCACTAAATAATGATATACCCTACCTATCAATCTCTTATTGCATGACATCCGGACAAAGCCTGACATACTTGGGGGACAGAGGCCCAAAAACAGGGGCATAAGTGAATTATTGCTGTTATAAACTGAGACAGTTGCTGATGTAACAGGATTAGTTGTAACATATCTTTTCTGAGGGATATGAAGTCAGAAACACAAATGGATCATACCATCTACTGACTGCAGTCCCCACAGTATGCTAACGATTTTCCAAAGACAAAAAATGTGAGGAACACCCCAAACACAAGAGTCCAAAATCTTGCCATTCTGCAGATAGCCCTACAGTTGAGAGTTATGTCAACCACATACCAATGTCAGATTGCAAATCACACAGAAAAGCCATGTCCACACAAACCCTGTTAAACTAGTATTAATTCAAATGTATAACAGCAATACTCACATTCTGTCCCTATGTCTGGAACATTCTCCCCCAGTTTGTTGGGCTGTCTCCACAGTTTTCATTGCAAAAGGTATTTCCAACTACCCTCTGTGATGCTGTTGTTTACACACCTCCATAAAGGTCTCCTCACAGGCAAGGAAAAGGGACAATGCTCACATGAAGTACTCAATTATAGGAGTGTGTTGCCATGCCATTGGCTATAGGAATAACACCACAGCTGTTGTGCATGCAATTACAAGTGGGGACACCAACTGGTTCAGAGGCCATCAGCTGCTAATGAGTATTACCTACAGAAGGCAAGCTGCTGCCTAGGCAAGACAGATGTATACCCTACATCTGGGCAAGAGAGAGAGAGAGACAGACAGATGAAACCAAAGAGCACATATTGGAATTAAACCAACTATACTTGGAAAAAAAGGTATGTCAAATGAGTAAGCATGTAATGGAATGCAGTAGGCGGTATGTAATAATGGGAAATAGGAAGTTCAACAAATATGTCTCAACAAGACTTGCTGTACTGACATATTGCTGATCAGAACCTATGACCATAGCATCTGGGTCTGTCTGCAGTGACATATATCACAGCTCACTCCCGTGAGTCACCTCAGGAAAGGATGGCCCACATATGACTACTACTGTTGTGTGTGTTGATCAATACTGACTGTGACCCTGCTAGGGCAGCTACTGGGATATTGTAGATATCCATATTTTAATTGTGAATACAACTATGATATAGATGTTTGTCTCAGAAATGTGAGAGACCTATACAGGGTATTTGCATAGTGAAATACTGTTGCAGATGTGTGTGTTGAACTGCATGTGATATACTGAGCTTATACCATTCAACTGTCCAGTGTTATGCACAATGATCATATGTGTGCCTCATATTTGCAGTCATTTACTCACAGAGTTGTGTTATGTCTGTCAAACCAATGGTAACCTGTCAAGACTGACATTACAACATATCCTACTCTTTCTTTTGGCTGTTCCCATTAGTGGTCTCCACAGCGGATCATCTGTCTCCATTTCTTCCTGCCCTCTGCATCTTGTTCTGTCACACTAACCACCTGCATGTCCTCTATCACCACATCCATACACCTTTTAACTTAGGCCTTCCTCTTTTCCTCTTAGCTGGCAGCTTTATCCTTGCCATCCTTTTCCCAATATACTCAGCATTCCTCCTCAGCACATGTCCAAAACAAAATAATCCTGCTACTCTCTGGCTTTGTCTCCAAACCGTCCAACCTGGACTGAGCCTCTAACATATATATTCCTAATCCTGTCCACCCTAATCACACCCAGTGCAAATCTTAACATCTTTAACTATGCCACTTCCAGCTCTGACTCCTGCCTTTTTGTCCGTGCCACTGTCTCCAACCCATATAACATAGCTGGTCTCACTACCGTCTCCTAGACATTCCCTCTCACTCTTAGAGGTACTCGTCTGTCACATATCACTCCTGAGACTCTTCTCCATCCTCCCCATCCTGCCTGTACTCTCTTCTTCACCTCTCCCCCACACTCATCATTACTCTGAACTGTTGATCTCAAGTATTTAAACTCATCTACCTTTGCAAACTCTAATCCCTGGATCCTCACCATTCCTCTATCTTCCCTCCCATTCACACACATACATTCTGTCTTAGTCCTGCTGACCATCATTCCTCCCCTCTCTAGAGCATATCTTCACCTCTCCAGGGTCTCCTCAACCTGTTTCCTACTCTCATTACAGATCACAATATCATCTGCAAACATCACAGTCAACGGGGACTCCTGTCTGATCTTGTCTGTCAACCTGTCCATCACCACTGCAAATAAGAAAAGGCTCAGAGCTGATCCTTGATGTAATCCTACCTCCACCTTAAATGCACCTGTCACTACCACCGCAGAACTCACCGCTGTCACACTAACCTAGTACATAGCCTGTAGCAATATTACAGATTACTCTGCCACTCCTGACTTCCTTATACAATACCACAACTCCTCTCTAGGCACCCTGTCATATGCTTTCTCTAAGTCCACAAAGATCCCATGCAACTCCTTCTGACCTTCTCCATACTTCTCCATCAACATTGTCAGAGCAAACATTGCATCTGTACTTCTATTTCCTGGCATGAAACCATACTGCTGATCATTAATCCTCACCTCCCTTCTTAACCTAACTTCCACTACTCTTTCCCATAACTTCATGATGTGACTGATCAATGTTATCCCTCTGTAGTCACTACAGCTCTGCACATCACCCTTATTCTTATAATTGGTACCCAAACACTTTACGCCACTCCTCACGCATTCTCTCACTTTCCAAGACTACATTAAACAATCTGGTTAAAAAGAACACTGCCATTTCTACTAAACACCTCCATGCTTCCACAGCTATGTCATCTGGATCAACAGCCTTACCATTCTTAATCCTATTCATAGCTATCCTTACTTCCTCCTTGCTAATCCATTGCACTTCCTGATTCACCATACCCACATCATAAAGACTTCACTCTCTCTCATTCTCTTCATTCAACAGCCCCTCAAAGTACTCTTTCCATCTGCTCAACACACTCTCCTCATTTGTGAGTACATTTCCCTCATTATCCTTTATCACTCTTATGTGCTGTACATCCTTCCTAGCTGGGTCCCTCTGTCTAGCCAATCGGTACGGGTCCTATTATCCACCCTTAGTGTCCAACCTTTCATACAGTCCTTCATACCACACATCTCTAGCCTTTTCCACCTCTCTCTTTGTCATGCACCTCATCCCCTTATACTCCTGTCTACATTCTTCATTTGTCTCTGACAATCTCACTTCTTCTTCACCAACCTCTTTCTCTGTATACTCCCCTGTACTTCCTCATTCCACCACCAGGTCTCCTTGTCCCCCTTCCTCTGTCCAGATGTCACACCAAGCACCTTTCTAGTCATCTCCCTTACTAGCTCTGCTGTAGTTACCCAGATATTTGGTAACTCTGCACTGCCACTCACTACCTGTCTTAACCCTTCCCTAAACTCAACCTCACAATCACCCTTTTTCAGTTTCCACCATTTGATCCTGGGTGCTGCCCTCACACTCCTCCTCCTCTTCTTGATCATCAACATCATCCCACAGACCAACATTTCACACCGCCTAACTACACTTTCCCCTGTCACCACTTTACAGTCTCCAATCTCCTTCGAAAAGGCCCTCCTGCATTGGAGATAATCCACCTGTGTGCATCTTCCTCCACTCTTGTATGTCACCCTGTGCTTCTCTGTCTGGTTAAAATATGTATTCACCAAAGCCATATCCATCCTTTTTGCAAACTCCACCACCATCTCACCTTCTGCATGCCTTTGCTTAACACCATACCTACCCATCACTTCTGCATCCCCTTTGTTCCCTTCACAAACATACCCATTGAAATCTGCTCAAATCACCACTCTCTCACACTTCGGTACAGTCATCACCACTTAATCCAACTCACTCCAAAATGTTTCTGTCTTATCCACTGCATAAGTAACTAGCTGAGCATATGCACTAACAACAGTCATCATTACACCATCAATTTCTAGCTTCATATAAATCAGTCTATCCGACACCCTTTTCACCTCCAAAAACACTCTTGGCATACTGTTCCTTCAGGATAGCCCCTACACCATTTCTCCTCCCATCCACACCATGATAGACATATTTGGACCTGACTCTGATACACCTAGCCTTACCCCCCTTCCATCTGGTCTCTTGCACACACAATATATCAGCCTTCCTTCTGTCCATCATATCAGCTAGCTCTGTCCTCACACCAGTCATACTGCCAACAATAAAAGTTTCTACCCTCACTACCACACTCCTAGCATTTCTCCTCTCTTCCTGCCATATGAGCATCAGATATTCTCCAGGGTATGTCTATGAATGCAAAGGCTACTGTGCTATCAAATAGCTTAAGTGTGTTACAGCAATATTAAGAAAGTGTCACTAATTTTAGCCCATCATCCACCATGTATGTGTGGCATCCTCCAGATGTCCTGCTCTAATAGGTTGACAGGAATGGCTGAGAAGCAAGAGTGTATATACAGTGTGCCATACTGACATAGAACAGAAATGTATATCAGGTATTATCTGTGCACATGTATGTATGAGTAGGTGTACCTGGCTGCCTCATAACAACAGATATGGGATGCAAAATGTCAGGTAAATAATCTGTGCATGTTGTACATGTGCGTAATCTCAGTTTTTGTGCATCCAACAGAGTTAGATTTCTATAGCTACTGGTTGTTGCATTGCCTAGACAGAGACATGGGTAGTAGAATAAGCATGATTATCAGGTTGAAATTGGAGAGGTGTCCAACTATGTTATGAGCTTGTGTCCATGCTACTGCAAACAGCTATATGACCACTGACATAGCTGTATGGACTCAGCAATACCTTACCTGTAAAACCTGTCTCCACCAAAGTGGAGTAATCCTCTTTGCTGGACAGCAGCAATACACAAACCACATGATTGGTCACTATACTGGCTGTACTGGGCAAAGTAGTAGCAGGCACAAACTTGGCAGCAAGTCAACCTTTGTCTGAATGAGCATATAAGGTCACAGGTGGATTATTGTAAGGCTGACTATGACTACAAATTGGACACATCTACCAAGGGAAATCACAAGGCCATCTTCACATATGTCTGCAATCTCAGAGGCAACAACCCAACCCACCCTGTAATGGTGGTCAATCACACCACATCCACACACTCCATACTATAGCCAACCTGCTGCAGACAGGTTTAGGGCAAACATCACCCCCCTGTCTCACCATCAGAATAGGTGGATATGCACAGCACCCACACCCCTCCCCTCATCATCAGGGAGCAGGTGCATACTACCTAATCAAAGCCAACAAAAGCAGGTCTCCATGGGACCTGAGAACATTCCTGTCTGCATCCTACATGAACTCTGGCATATGCTTCCAGCTCCATTACACACTGTATGCAAGCAAAGCCTGAGCACCATTGACATCCCATCGACAAGGAAGACGGCCACTATCATCCATCTACACAAACCTGAATGATGAATTTTGGTTTATACAATGTACTGGCCCTCATTGGGGAGAACATGACACATCAGGGCCAGGAGTGCAATGCAGATTCATACTGTGCTGATAGATGATAGGGGTATGATGTGGTTGTAGGTGGTGGCTAATGATAGGCAATATTGATGTGCTGGCTCTGTAAACTACTCTGAGCAATGTCTGAGGTCCTGTGATGGGTTTCCCTGTTTATGTCTTCCAGGTGCCATGCAGCATCAGCCGGCATACACTGCAGAGGAGACTGCAGCTATTACTGAAGCAATAATACAGCACCATGTGGTGCTGTTCAGCCGGAGCCAACAAAATCTTTGGGAGTGGACTGCCATGTGAGATGACCCTGTCCACAGAGTGAACACCTTGGGCCACCATGGCTGCACATATGATCAGGTCAGGCATTGGACAACTGACTTGATACATTGTGCCCGGTAAAGGGTGCTGCCATAGCCAGAGACTGTACTGCTACAGGTGGGGGTCCAGCCACACATGTCCCCTTAATGCAACAGAGGCACTCCTTGCCAATCTTGGGTCAGCCTCCACACAACAGCCAACACATGAAACACCAGTCATGGGGGTGGGTGGCACCCAGGCAACAGGTGAAGAGTGTCCAGGTAAGGCCACAGTGCAGATCAATTTAATCATGTAGCAGTCATAATGTCTTCAATAGAGTATCTAGATGCATATGTCAGTTCAAACTGCATTTGTGGGTGAGGTTTAGTAATGCACACAAGTGCACATCTATGGTGAGGGACAGCAAATTGTGTACTATCATAGCTTGTACTGTACCTGTGCAGACACATAACATTCATCTTGTACCAATGCCAAATGTAAGTATGCTGACAATACCTCTCCCCCACAACTACACAAGTCCCTCTGGTCTGCATGTGGGACAGCAGCCTGAAGCTGGTGAGTATGGGATTTTCCTGTTGTGGCTCACCATTACCCCAGGCATGTCAAGATCATGCATGTGACCATGCACACAACTGTTACTCTTGGCTATTTTGCAATATCTGCATGTTCACTTCTGATGGGGTTAACTGCATTGCATCACAGTGCTCATCACAAGGGCCTATTTTCAGGAGATGTCACATATCTGTAGCATACCTCAAAACATGTCATTGCAAGTAATCTGTACAAAAACTGACAAAATGGGGGGATGAAGGCTCAAAACTAGGGACATATTTTATAAATTAGTGTTATACAGTGCATATAAATGGTGTACACACACCTGTTAGAATGACAGGTATTTGTGAAATACAAAAATGAGAGCACAATAACACATTTCCAAACCCTTCCGACCTTTCTTGTAACCTATAACCTGTACAATTCAACTGTAAAACAAACAAATCTGTTAGGGGAACAATTATGACACATAAAAAACTTACAAGAAGCTAGATGCATATGTGTGCACAGGCTGAAGCTAATACTGTGTTGAAGCAGCTTTCAATATTATTACAGCATTACATCTTCTTGGGTACACACCTACCATCAATTACAGAGACTCTTTGATTAACAGCAAATAATGGTCAGCTGTCCTACCAGGATTATCCTAAATTTGCTCAGTTGCCTGCTACAGCAACAACCATAGTTCACATACAGCTTATGAAGCAGCAAAGGGATCTCATTTATGTAAAGTATCAGCCCAGAGTAGGGTACACACACATTTTCACATCATTGCATATACCATGGAACACAGTGAAGACTGTCATCAAATGGTGGTGGAAATATGGGCAACAGTGACATTGCAAAGAGCTAGACATCCTTCCAAATGTGTGGAAAAGACAAGACCGAAACTGGTCAGGGAGGCTGCCAGGTGACCTACAGCAACACTACAGGAGATGCAGGAATCACTGGCAAGTACTGTTTCTGTACTACATGTGACAACAATCTCCCATATTCTCCACATGTCTGGCCTACGGGGTAGGTTTGGAAGATGGAAGCCTTCTCCCACACAGAACAACATCCAGGTCTGGCTAATTTCTCAAGAACAATACATCAGGTCCCTCAATAGCATGTGGGGAAATGTGTTATGGTGTAACGAGACCAAGGTTGCACATTTTGGCCACAGTACCAAAAGGTTTGTTTGGCACAAGAACAACACTGTTCATCACCAAAAGAACACCATCCCCATGGTGAAGCATGGTGATAGCAGTGTCCTCCTTTGGGTTTGCTGTTGGAAGTGGGCCTGTAGCCAAGGATGTAGGGAATTAAGAACAGCTCAAATTACCAGTCCCTTTTGGCCCAAAATCATCATGTGTCTGCTAGAAAGCTGTGGATGGAGAGGACATACACCTTTCCACACAACACTGACCAATACCATACATCAAAATCCATAAAAGAATGTTTTCTCCAGAAGACAGTCAACATTTTGGAATTGCCATCCACAGTCCACACATACATCCAATAGAGAATCTGTGGGCTGCCCTGAAGAGGCCTGTGCATAAGTGATGCCCTCACAATCTGACAGAGTTGGAGGGCTTCTGCAAGGCAGAGTGTACAAATATTGCTAAGTTGAGATGTGCCATGCAGATACACACCTTCCCAAGAGGACTGACTGCTGTTATGAAATCAAAAGGTGCTTTAACAGAGTACTAGTTTAAGGGTGTGCACAGTCATGCAACCAGCCTATTGTATGTATTTCAACTTCTACATGTTACCCCTAACCAATATGTTTGTTCTTCAATAGCAGGATATAGGTCACATTAAAGGTGGGAAATGTTATCCCATGATTTCTGAGGTTTCATGCTATATATCAGAGAAACCTGAGATGTTAACAGGGTTGTCTACACTTATAATATCCACTGTAAGCTTAGAATGTTGTTTGTGTAACTGGTTCTGTTGTAACATACATGTACTGCAGGTTTTGAAGTATAAGACTCAAAATATGTCATTAAATAGTGACACCAGTCCTCATATCATCCCAGTAATGTGTCAGACAAATACAGGATTTACGACGAACAGACCAGAAATATGAGCCACACATGCAGACATTCAGTGACACTCTGCACGGTTGAGAGGTATGTTCTGTAGGAGTTGCCACTGTGCTATACAGGTGAACAGCAATTATGTGTACATGGGTGCAGTGTGTGTGTTACTTGAAGGCCCATCACCTACTAACACTACTCACGTGTCACAGAGGTGTATATAAGTAGAAACAAGAATTTGAAAGGTCTGCACTGCATGATGTTGAGGACCTGTCCAGGGTGTGTATACAGTGGTCTGACTGTGTTGTGAATGTCACCAGTTGGCTATTGTGAGGTCTGTGTAATGCCTGTCTGCCACCTCACCTGTATGTGTGTGTGTGTGTGTGCACACGCACATGTCTGTGTGTGTGTGTGTGTGTGTGTGTGTGTGTGTGTGTGTGTGTGTGTGTGTGTGTGTGTGTGTGTGTGTGTGTGTGTGTGTGTGTGTGTGTAGCAGCAAACGATATAGTGCAAGTATTAATTTCAATATGTTGTCTTTTCCCCACAAATGGTCATGGTGGTTGTGGTCCCTCCCGCTCAGTATCTGATATCAGTGTCTCTGCAGACTCTGACAATGATGATGGTCATATTCAGGCACAGGTGGTGTTGTCATGAGCTGAATCTGTGCCATCGGTTGGCATCCTGCAGTCATCCACAATGTCCCTGCACAATGTCCACACATGCCCCATAGGAAGCAGCACAGATGATGGACAGTTGGGAGCTGGTGGCATGGAACATGCTAGTGTGGTGACTATGGCAGGTGTGAGTGTATACACTGTCCATAGCCAGAGTGCAGGTGAGGTCTCATACAAGTGGATGGACAAGGGTGCTCGTAGGAGGACTGCTGCTCATCAAGTTTCTGTCACAAGTGCCACAGCAGGTGTCATCAGATGCATGTTTTGGGCTGTCGTGGATGCACAGGCATGCAGTGAATGCAACACCAAATACCCAGGGTGGTGGATGCACCTCTTCCTAATTTACATGGCAACATACATGACCTTGTTGAGGCCACACACTAAAATACTGAGGTCATGAATAGATTGTGGGGTGAGACCATGGCATTCCTCGACTGTGGCATGTCTGTGTTAGAGTGTGTGGTGGAAGATGGGCATCAGCCATGTGGATGTAGGTCAGCACCAACATCAGCTGAGAGTCTATGGGGCTGTGCATCTCCACACTCCTGTAGTGGCAGTGACACCAGTACTACTGAAAGGGGTTTGCTGTCCACATCACAACAGAGCAGGCCATGGAGCTGGACAGGGATCCAGCAGACAGAAGTCACCATCAGGAAGCAGTACTGTATCTGGTCTTGGGCCTGGTGGTGCCAGTGAGACCTCTGGCAGGACCAGTTCATGTGTCTGTGGCCAGAGAACACCCTGCCATGTACAGTCCACAGCTGTTCAACATACCCTTGTGTAGGGCATCCACATGGCATGACTGTGTGCATACATACACACACGCATCTGTATCACAGGCAGGTCACCTCCAGACACACACACAGCACCTCTGCACAGCCCATCTATAGGATACCCCTCCAAACACACACACACACACACACACACACACACACACACACACACACACACATGGATGTCAACCATATGGCCCAGCCTAGGCCTCTGGCAAACTGGCACCGCACCCTGTGCATATGATGATACCTGTGCCACATCCCTGTCATCCATACCATCAATGTAGGGACTGGCTAATATGGGTCTGATGCACAGGGTGAATATAGTACAGTGTAGCTATGTAATACTGTGTAAGGTGCTGTCTGCTTGCATTGTTATGGGTGCACATAAAGGATTATGTACCTTATTTATTTATTTATTTATTTACATTTGTTGACCAGGAGTGTCCGACTGGCCGTAGGTCCATTTTCAGTGGAGGCCCGGGGAGAAAAGCTCCACAGTTAAAATAAACAGACAGTAGTTACACTGGATTACATAGCGATTAACAATTTGATTAACATAGCAATTAATTACAAACATATTTACAGATGAAGAACATAGTACATCAGTAGACAACTAATATCTTTATCTGTGAAGTACATAGCAGACATTAACAAATGTTACAATAAGAAGTTCCTGCTGTATAATAAGTACTAGGCTTATAAGCATCCGAGCTTGCTATAATCAAGGTAGTTAGTGGGGTGGAAAGAAAGGTAGTGGTTGGATGGGGTGGGTGATATTAGAGTGGGAATTGCAAGGGCATAGCCAGCATGTTTTTAGGTGCGCTTTTAGTAAAGATTTCAAGTGGGTGCATGATGGTACAGAGGTAATTGTGGGTGGGAGGGAGTTCCATAATTTGGCTATGGCACAAGAGAATATTGCTTCACCAGCAGAATTATTGGCTTTAGTGATCTGCAAGTGATTTTTGTTGCTGGATCTTAGGGGTCTGGTGGTGCGATAGGGTTGGAGTAGATTCTGGAGGGATGGGACATTTAGTCGATGGGTTACTAGTTTGTGGGCAAGTGAGAGTTGATACCATTGAAGGAGCCATGATGCATTATTGCTGTTAGTACCACTGGCTGAATGTAGTCTGACATGCTGTATTCTATTTGTGTTCCACGTGTCTATGTGTCTGCAGGCTGTGGCCCTGCAGACATTACCAACGTGGAGTATGGCAGAGTGGAAATACACCGACCATTTCACACCCAGGGTACAGCTTTATATGTACATTTACCAGGTGTGTATGCATGCAGCAGTGTGTGATGGCCACTGTTGTCAGTGTGACCTGGCATACATACCCCTTGTCACAGACAGGTAGCCTTCAGACATGTCACCTCAGTGTTGTGTAGTAACACAGGTTCACACATATGGAACAGGTTACTGGCGTACTGTCAGTAGGTCCCTCACCAGCTTAGCCATTAGATTGACTGCAACAGATTCATGTGTCAGCACCTGCTGCTCCTGACATTTCTTTCCCATACACTCAACCCTAATGCATTCGGTGAGGGCATGCATGGTACTGTGTATGACATGTTTGTGGTATGTATTCCTGAGTTCACAGGGTGGAACAGGGAGACAAAATGGCATATCCTTTGCATACATACAGTAAAGACTGACACAGGGGATGTGCATACAGTAATACAGACATAGTTGGCAAGGGACAGATTCATAAACCTACATATCCACTTTAATGTGCTATAGTGCTACATACACATGGCATGCCCCACATAGATTATATGCTTGGGACATAACCCACTACTTCTTACAACACATAATGTTGGGAATGCCTACATGGATATTGAGATAACCCATCATAAATAGCAACTGGAGTCATCTATTGCTCCTAAAAGCCTGGGCAAGTGATAAGATAACAGATGTTGTATCAGCATGATGTTTCAGTCAGTTATGATATCTGATGCTGGCATGTGTGTCAGTACGCTAACTGTGACCTATTTGGCAAAAATATCACACACATGGCCATTGATAGGGGACACAGATCACATATGGTTTGCAAACATCCAGATATTCTGTAGACATCTGTACAGATGACTGGGATGGCCTGTACAATGGTTTAACATGCTGCATGTAAGGCAGATGTCATTAGCATGCTATATAAAGTAATGCCACTGGGATGTGGTAAACAGGAGTGGGTGATACACGCATCAAAATGGTATAACCCACACAGGATATGATTCCCACCCAAACACAGTTGCCAGTATTGAGATTAGAACCCTTACCTATCCAGTTATTTCTACTAGAGTGTCATGCTTTTATCAGATGTGCCTCAGAGCTTATATGAATTCACTTTGTCGCAAGGTACTTCTAAGGTGAATGACATCAGCAGGCCTTGTAAAGTAGGGTGATGGGAAGTATGCAGGGTGGTACACAACTCAAAATGGTATAACCTACACCCGATATATTCTCACCTGAACACACACACACACACACACGCACACACACACACACACACACACACACACACACACACACACACACACACACACACACACACACACACACACACACACTTGCTGGATCTGACAGTAGAATCCCTACCTGTCTAGTGATTTGTACTATAGTGTCACATAGTTCTTGCATGCACTATAGACCTTACTGGGCTGACAACTGGCCAGATGTGCTGATAAGGGGAATGACATCAGCAGGACTGATAAAGTGCGGCACTAGTAAGTGTGTTGGGTGGGAATGGCTTAAGAATGTTTCACCTACAAAAAAACAAACACACAGTCCCTCACTCTCACGCATACAACTGTCACACACACACACATAATTGCCAGGATTGAGATTAGAACCCCTATCTATCTAGTTATTTGTACTATAGTGTTACACAGTTATCGCACATGCTACAGAGCTTATAGGGGTGATAGGTGTCTAATGGTACTTCTAAGGTAAATGACAGCAGCAGATCTTGTGAAGTAGGGCAATGTGAAGTGTACTGAGTGGGAACAGTCTCCTAATACATAGACCTATGGACACACACACACACACACACACACACACACACACACACACACACACACACACACACACACACACACACACACACACACACACACACAGGCAGGTGATGTGATATTATAAACCTAACCTCAGTACTATTACACAATGGGGCTCACCTTTTATGATGGCACGTGCAACTGTTTACAACTGTTATGCCACTGTCCACAGCAGAACATCACTGTATGCCATTTAGGGTATCCAAGTGTGTGACTCACTCTTGTCTGTGTCCCCCTGTGTCTCTCTCTCTCTCTCTCTCTATCACTGTCTGTCTCTCACTTCCCCACATCTATGTATGTGTATGCTTGACTTATGTTGTTATCTGTTGCCCATATATATGTCTGTGTATTTCATGCAATAGATGTGGATATTTCACATATGAGCCACCTACAGCTAGCTGAGGGTAATCCTGTCTGATGTGTGTGTGTGTATGTGGGGGGGGGGCAGTTAAGGTGTACATAGCTATCTGTATGTACAGACATATATACACAATACAGTCATAGAGTCCGATGTGGGTTCCAACATTTTCTGTGATTCTCGAAGTGTAGGAGCATGCCTAGCGTGACCTTCTATAGTTAGAGTGGGACTCCATTCCAGAGATAGGTGTACTCCAGTCCAGGGTTTTGTGTTCTACAGCCATACCTCTCAGGAGTACACAGGACTTTCCTCAGGGTACTGGGTTTGTTTAGCAGGCATTTTCTGACATATCTGTAGTCTGACACTGCAATGTATTCTGTCATTACCTAGTGCCAGACATCCTCAGATCATCACAGTGCTTTACCAGAGGAATACTAGTTGTATGATGCATAGACCAATATTATGAGGGCAGCTAGGTACATTCTTGCCCAACAAGACCATTTGTGAGGTGTGGTTACAGCCAGTTGAGTGATGATGCGCTGTGCAAACAGTCCAGCAACTTGGTGATATACTGGCTGGGGATCTCCTGCTTGTGTGGTATCTTTTTAACCTAAGATGTCATACCCTTGTGTGGCTATACCTCTCATCTGTACATTTTTTGGCAAGCTGTCCAGGTGTTTGGCTAGAAGTTTAATCCTGTCTATGTAAACTTGTGTTTTTATTGCAAGTTATTTACATATAATTGAAGTGTGATGTTACAGAATAATGACATACATTACTGTTTCAGACTACATAACTTTCAGACAATTCCCACTACTGCAAACCCCTCACCCTACCAACCTTCTCAGTATGTAAGGGTGATATTAACAACACAGGCCTATCATTGTGCCTTTGTTCCACTTTTATTTCTGCCCTTGTCCAGATATCTTGCTGTCAGAGGTTGGGAGTTATGGGGGTGGGTACAGAGTGCATTCTACTGTGCAGGGATGTCCATTATATGTAAAAGCAAACATAAGAAAAAAGGATAATTGAAAACAACCAATGGCAACAGTACCAAAAAACACTCATATTCACAAAAACCTTGGCACCTTAGCTAAACATCCTTCAAAATATCCATTATATGTGTAGTATAGTCCACATACAACTGTGACTTCCAGGTATGCCATTGGCAGAGCAGTGGGTGTCATTGACATGCATAACAGTTGGCACTGCAGTTATCTGCACATGGCCCTATCAAAGACACCACTGTACCTAGGGCACTACAAGATGACTGCCAGGAGAACGTGCTGGCCAGATCCTGACAGTATTAACCACACACACACATACACACACACACACACACACACACACACACACACACACACACACACACACACACACACACACACACACATAGCTCATTTACCCCTGCATATTGTGGACAGGCAACATGTTTGCTATGCTGCTATTTCCCTACAAATGTATGTTACTGCATTTTTGTGGGTATATGAGGGGGGCACACCTGTCAACTGCAGATATTTGAACAGACTGTGCTGATATTTGTTTTACATTTTGGTTCCATTTACCATACTATTGTGCCCTGTCTTGGGGACTAGAAGCATATCAGTAAAGTGCACAGGTCAGATTGTAATGGCATACATTTGAGTTTCAGACTTCTTACTCTTCATAGCCTTACAGCAACTGTGAGTCCTGCTGTGCTATCACTGTATGAGTCTGTAGGGGGGGTGATTCAACATTGCCACCATTTGTGTGCCTTTATCAGACATTTCTCTCTGGTTTTATGCACCTTACTTGCTGTGTGGGTGTGAGGGGTGGGTATGGGACCCCCACACTGACATACATGCCTGTGACCTATGACCCCCCCAGTTAGTTGTCCCCACACATATACTGCAGTGGGATTTGCCACCTTGGGTATTACTGCATAGTGTGTGTAGGCCAGTTTTGGGCAGACATTTCCTGGTGTCTCACATAGCTGTCAGTTGTCTGCTGCTATCCCAGTAGGTCCCTTGCATACAGCATTACCATAGATATGCCAGCAAAACATATTTATCCATTTATTTATTGTTAAGAAGACTGACTTACCTTGTGCCTGTGGCAGTTGTGAGGATGGTGCTTGAGGGCCACCTATGTTGGATGCACACAGAACATTGTCTGTGCATGGTATGGTACAGGTAATGTGATGTGTGTGTAATCCATTTTACTGTGTGTGCAAGTCAGAGAGAGGTGTCAGTCCCTGGGGTCCCTACAGTGCCATTGTGTGTGTTATGCATTGCCTCTTTGTCAAGGCCTGAGCATACTGGGCATCTGCCTACAGGATCAGGCTCAGGGGCCTCCTCCTCTGAGTCCCTCTGTGCCTGTGGAGACCTTGGCACTGGTGGTGGGCTGTGTGGCCCTTCCCTGTGCTGTTCCTGATGCAGCTGTTTCCACAGGATCGTACTGTGTACCATGGCACATACTATGAACATGTATGCACATGTCGCTGGAGAGTACTGCAAGGCTCCACCAGATATGTCAAGGCAGCAGAACTGTGACTTGAGCATCCCAAACACATGCTCTATAATGATCCTGATTTGTGCGTGTGCCTCATTATGGCATTCTTGTGTGGGTGTGTGTGCATTTCTGATGGGTGTCATCATACACTGCTCCAGTGCATAGCCAGCATCCCCCACCAGATGGGCATACGGGATGCCTCCACTGGTAAATGCCTGGTACAGCTGTGACAAATGCCAGATGTGAGAGTTGTGATAGCTTCCAGGGCTACCAGCACATGCATTCATGATATTGCCCTGGGCATTGCACATGACCTGGCAGTTGATGGAAGGGAATCCCTTGCGGTTTATGTAGACCCTATCCTATTCACTTGTTGGTGCTTTGATGTAGATGTGCGTGCAGTCTATCACACCCAGTACCTCCAGGTATTCTGCTACACAGTGGAAGAGATGCATATTGCTGGTCCTGTCCTCATGGGTGTTGGGGAAGTAAATGTGCTCACCAGCATGTGGTAGCATGGCATCCAGGAACTGGTGGAGTACCCTGGATGCAGATGCCTGTGAGACTCCATGATGTCCCCAGTAGGTCTTTGGAAAGTACCTGTAGCTAGAATTCTTAAGGCTACACATACCTTGGTATCCACTGGAATTGGTTCCCCTCTGTTGGCTCTAGGTCTGAGTTGAAGCTGGCACAACTTAGTGATTTGCTGAAGTATGTCTCTGTCCACCCTGTAGCACTCTACTATCTCCAGATCATATAGCCCCTGGTAAGTTACCCTGGGTCTGAACACTCTTCTTCTCCTCCTTGGTCTGTGGCAGTTGTCAGCATTATCCTCCTCACCGCCCTCAGCCTCTAGCACATACTGATGGATCAAAGCAATGGCAGCTCCTAACATTTTTCCAGTCAAAATTCCCCTGCATGTGTACACCAATGGTACAGAGTTTGCTGGAAAAACAGACTGTAAGATATTTTGGGTCTATATTAGAACACCGAACTTTCAAAATTTCGAGTGTTCTAATATCGAACCCTAGTAATCGAAAATTTAAAACATCGAACATACAGAACAGCAAATTTTTTCCTAGGGGAAAAAATTGCTGTTCCAAAACACATACACACAACACAAGCACACCAAACAAACAGCAATCCGCACACATACACCTAAACTCTTACACCCAACCCTACTCTAAATTATACATACACCACTAACTATCCACTTACCTTAACCCAAACCCTAACCCTAATGTCAGTCACCTCACCCGCACCCTAACCCTAACTCACCTACCCCACCCTAACCCTTACGTCTACACAATCGCACACTTACCTGACCCGTGCCCTAACCCGCCCTAACCCTCACGTCCACACAATCGCACACTTACCTAAACCCGACCCTTAACTTTCCATGACAGCACTGAAAATAACGAAGCAACAGAATCAGACAACCGAATTCTTTCCCTAGAAAAAATTTGGTTTTCTGTTTCTTCGATATTTTCAGCGTTCACTGAAAATGGGTCGATATTAGAACACTCAAAATTTTGAAAGTTCGATGTTCTAATATAGACTCGGTATTTCTATAGTTTATACTGTTGTGCTGCAGATGCTGCCTGTATGATTGGCTGACTATGATGCATTCCACCTGCTAGCTATGTAATTTGTTCTTAATTGCTTTTATTCAACTGTTTTCCTTTTTTTTCCCCTTGCCATTTCCGCCCCTTTTAAGCCCTAAGGCACATCTCGCAAAACCGGTGCCCAAATGTAAACAGTCCTGCTGTTTTTTTATGTTTTAGACTGGATGCACGCCATGCAAACCTGTTTAACTAATGTAAACATGAAGAATGGCCCTCCCTGGATGAGAACATGCTCTTCATTTCATGGAATAAGTCAATACAGCCTCAGACACACCCCCTTGCTTAGCTCTGCTTAGCTAAGCATATCTGGGAGCCACTGAGCTCCAATGTGCTTACACCAAGCATGACATATCCCCTTTTCATGTCTGCTCCTCCTCCTGCTTACACCACTACTGTATAGCACCTACATGGTTAGGCCCAGCTTGGCACTTAGATTCTTTTTGTGATTCAGTAAATTTCCCCTCATTTTTATACCCCGCTGTCTTAGTCCATAGTTACTGCACTACCACAGAGTCTTTCCCCTTAACAACCACTGTTTCCTACTATTGTTTTGATTCTGCATGCCATGGACTATAATGGCAAAATGCAGATTTCTCTTAAAATTGTTTTCACAATTTTTTTTGTATTTTCAGGACAATCCCATTTGTGCTGCCCTATGCTGAAACGGCCGAGATCGGCCAAAAACAAAAACCTTTTATTTTTATAAAAAGTATGCACTTTTCCATGCCAATGGCCATATATTTGGCCATTGGCATGCCTAAAGATTATAATACATGCTTTTATTTGAGCTGTCATGCCTCCGTTTTAATTTTTGCAGAAATGTATTCGGCTAGTAGCCGAATACATTTCTGCAACTAACACTATTCTTGCATGGGTGCCTGCCTGCTTTCTGAATCGCAAATTTACCTCATTTGCATGGTTTTCACCAGCAAATGAGGTAATTAGCATTATGCAGTGGTGTCCATGCAGGAATATTGTAGGCAGGCACGTGTACATCAAAACAGTAGTTTACTGGATCGCTCTGCAGCCGTATTCCATGCAGGAGTGGCTACACTGTTCCTGCACGGAAAAATTAGCTTATTGAATCCCGGGGAGGGTATCTGCCTTTTGAAGTAGCTAGATCACTTGTGTCAACAACCACTGAAATAGTCATAGATATTCCAAGGCCATTGAATCTTATGATTATTTATGAGATGCCAGTACTCTCCTTCAGGTAGTGCTATCTTCTTCCAGGAGGGCCATACCAGTCCATCCTGGAATAAATTTGTGAAAACCCATCCAGTTATGTAGGTTATGTTTAAAGGAAGATAGTGAATTGCACTGCTTAACATAAAGGGGAAGTTTAATCCAGAAGTTAGGGAGGTTCTGGGTTAAAAACATGTCCATGCAACGCATTTTATTCATCTCTTAGAGAAACTTTAGGTCCTTGATTCTGGTGTTTATGGAGCCACTGGACTTACAGAGAAACAGGAGATTCAGGACAACTGAGTCTCTAATGACATGGCAAGTAAGACAGAGACAGAGATTGCATCTCAAACGTCAAATGTCTATAACACAATAGACAAAGAAATAGGGCAAACATATAAAAGAGCATATAAAATTATATGATATTAATTATAATTAATTTATATATATGAAAATATATTTTTTAGGGAAAAGTAGGGCAAATCCTTTTAATTGCTGAGGGTAGTTCTCCTCAGTAAGCAAGTGAGCACTGGGAAGTCATGCAAGGTGACTGTTCATGTCTAAGCGTTGGGTGGATTAGGTGTTAGGAGGGCTTCTAAAGGAGAGTGGAGCTAGCAGATATGGTACTCCAGCAAGTAGTATGCAGCATGGTGGTTCTCTTAGGATTTTCATCATTATTAACTTTTGTTGTATTCACAGAAGTCATAAAAGTAGTAGGGCATTTTGAAGAATATGTATAACTTGTTTGCAGTCCTATCACTGTGCTGCTTGAAGTTTTTCTTTAGGCTATTCCTCCATGTGCTGCTGTTAAGGTATTCCAATATTAGGTCAGTTACTGCAATAAATATTAACACAGATGAGTGCCATAAGAATATGTATGCCAACGTCACGTCATTTTGTTGTTAGCCATTACAGTTATAGTGACAGCACACTAGTGCAAACTGTGGCACTCAGCTGTCATCCTTCCAGTCTGGCAGCTTGCAAGCAGTGCTTCGTTTTTTTTTTTAAGTTAAAGTTCACCACACAAATAAAGACAAGGTTAAATATCTGATCAGATGCAGTAATTTATCAGGGGAGCAGTGCAGCATAATACATTATAAGAATCTGAGAGTTTATGGGATCAATAAAGTTTAAAGTCCTCTAAAATAAAATGTTTTATACTAGACTAAAGACCATTGTGTCCACATGTATCTCACACACACACACACACACACACACACACACACACACACACACACACACACACACACACACACACACACACACACACACACACACACACACACAAATATAAATGCAGATAGAGGTAGGTATGTTGTGTGATGCATATATAATTGCAGAGAATGTTAAGTATATTACTACATGTAGTGTCAACACATCCAAATATCTACTATAAGATAAGTATATACATATATGGATAAAGTTATGGGTAGGGTATGTATGGGGTGGAGAGTGCGTGTGTGTGTGTGTGTGTGTGTGTGTGTGTGTGTGTGTGTGTGTGTGTATATGCATGTATATATAAGTATAGAATATACAAATACACACACACACATACACACACACACACACACACACAAACACACACACACACACACACACACACACACACACACACACACACACACACACACACACAAACACACACACGCGCGCGCGCGCACAAATATACATATATTGGTATTAAGAAGAAAAAAAAAGTAGGAGTAATAGCACATAGTGTCCGCTGCCAGGGAAGGGTACCAAAGACATTATCAACAGGAGTAATAAGGACATATAGTTGCTGAAAGGTAATGCAGAGTTGTTAGTTAATGATGGTGCTGGTACATGAATGGATATTAACTATTACTTTTCTTGCTTTCTTTTTTTGGCAGGTGACAAGATGTCAGAAGTGTTCAGCCAGAGATGACAATAATTTTTGGCTCAAGCAGAAGATTTGTCCAAGAGGGTGCAGAATCAGGCTGAGCCAACACAAGAGGATATGCAGTCAGATTCACAACAAAGTCAATGAAGGGGGGGGGGGGTACAGCAGTTGGGGGAAGTGTCATCTGGATCCATAATCAGAAGGACCAGGGGGTTGTTGGAAAAACTGAGTACCAAAGCATCAAGAGCAAAGAGCAGAAGGATCATGAAGATGGCAAATAGCAGTAGAGGCTCATCAGCGAGTGCCAGGTACTGTTTGCAACTTGCACTTTGTGGAAGGGCAAGGGGAAAATGTCAGCTCTGATGATTAATTGCCAAGTATGGTATTAGCTTTTTTTGTGCACATGGTCCAGGTTAAAAAGGGCTGTTAGGATTAGGGAGCCAGAAAGGTGAAAGGCTGGTTAGTGCACTCAAAGTGCAAGAAGTCCCAGGGATGGTGTGGGATGCTGGAAGTTTTTTGGGGGATAGAGAATTCCCTCTCCTGCCTGGAGATTTTAAGGCAGATCCATTGGCTTATACAAGCGGGTTTACTGGGGAGCACTAGAGACAAAGCTATTTTTATTACAGAGCACATCATTTATATGGTGAAGAATTTAGGTGGGGCAGATTTGGAGATGTTTTGGATCTTAATGATGTGAACTAAGCTCAGAGGATTGCTGAGGCAGATGCCCCAGAGGTCAGAGATGTTACAGCTGCATTAGTTGCACTGGTGAAGAAAAGGGAAGTTGGGTACAAACAAAGGACATGAGAGAACTGAGCTTTGGGTTTTGGGTCTATATTAAAACATCAAAGTTTCAAAACTTCAAATGTTCTAATATCAAACCCTATTCAGCGAAAGGAGAAAACAATGAACATACAGAACAGAGAATTTTTTCCTAGGGAAAAAATTAGCTGTTCCAAAACACATACACACAACACAAGCACACCATACATACAGCAATCCACACACATGCACCTAAATTCTTACACCTAACCCTACACTAAACTATACACACACTACTAACTATCCACTTACCTTAACCCAAACCCTAACCCTAAGGTCTGTCACTATCGCACACTCACCTCACCTGCGCCCTAACCCTAACTCACCTACCCCGCCCTAACCCTCACGTCCACACAATTGCACACTTACCTGACCGGCGCACTAACCCTAACACACCTAACCCATCCTAACCCTCATGTCCACACAATCGCACACATACCTAACCTGCACCCTAACCCTAACTCACCTAACCCACCATAACCATCACGTCCAGACAATTGCACACATACCTAACCCGCACCCTAACCCTAACTACCCTAACCCACACTCAATCGCACACTTACCTGAATCTGACCGGTAACTTTCCACCACAGCGCTGAAAATACTGAAGCAACAGAAACGAACAACCAAATTCTTTCCCTAGGAAAAAGTCGGTTTTCTGTTGCTTCGATATTTTCAGCTTTTGCTGAATAGGGTTCGATATTAGAACATTCGAAGTTTTAAAACTTCGATGTTCTAATATAGACCCTTGGGTTTTATATACTTAATGATAGTCATAATGGAAATGGATACACAACATGGGGTCCTATTGCTAGCATATTTCTTGACCATTAGAGAAGATCAACAGGTTTGGGTGAGGGGAAAAAATCACATGACGTTTGTATGATTAGTGTATCTGGAAGCCTAAGGTAGTAGACAGTTCACTGTGATGGGAATGTAGGCATTGGGACACATGGATTGTCACTATGCTGGACAGAGTAGAAGTCCATTTAGGGAGACAACAGAAGTGGATGGGAGCATGGCAAGGTCATTTTGGGCATTTAATGTGAGCAAATGTATTTTGCCTGCTTGCAGATTTCTGCATGTTTTTTCACTAATTGGGGGACAACATAGAGCAGTGAAGTGTTGGAAGAAAGATCCTTGATGAGGAATGCACTTAGAATTAGTTAGTTTTCAGCAGAGGAAGCATAGTGTTTTTTGTGGAGGTGTTGGTCAGCTGGCCAGGGCATTCTCCTGTTCTGGTGGACATGCTACCTAGTTAAAAGGGTGATGTAAGAGGCTGTGCTTAGTATTTTTGCAGGATATTTTGTTAAATCAAATGTAAGAGTTTTAAAATGGTTTGTGGTAACTTAGTTGGTTACAAAGACAGAAGTAGCAGCTCAGGAATTGGTCAAGAGTTAACAGTGGGGACGTGGTAAAAAAAAGACTAGAGCAACTTTAAGATGTTACTGCTAAATGCTAGGGGCCAAAACAAAAAACTCAACTCCACATGCTACAAGCCCTCCCTACTATGGAGAATATAGACATCTGGGCTGTTACTGAGACTTGGGTTAAAGCCACAGAAAGTACTCTAGTAATGCAAGATTACAGTGCCTTCCACATATTTAGAGCAACAACAGCACAAATAAGGACTAATGTTGGAGATGTTTCTATCTACGTTAGCAAAAAAGATACCTCCATGTTCTTTACTGGCTCGCTCCTGTTTAGCCTTGACTTCCAAGAAGTAGATGCCAATGTCAAAGGCATTTGGCTCACCAAGTTTGCAAACAACTGTAAATTGGAAGCTATCATACATTGCCCCATGGCAATAACATCTTGCATGAGGATATAATGCAGACAAATTACTGGTGCCAAAGCCATGGTTTAAAACTCACTGTCAAGAAATGTATTATAATTCCCTTGGAGAAATTGTCCACTCAAGTTAATTACTGCATCAATAAAACACCCCTAAGAGTTAATCTGGTAGTCAGGGATCTGGGAAAATATGTAGACAATAATATGGCCTTTGACCAACATGTAGCAAAAACAGAAAATCTTTCTGTGTCACCAAACATATAGGTAAGGGTGTGGCATCCAGGTTCATAGGTAGGTACTAGGCTATTGGCCCAAGGGCCGACGTAAGCCTATCCAACAAGGTTCCCTGGCTTAGCCACCCAAGAAAGTTATTTTCCTGGGCCACTGTCGAGCAGAGACACAGAAGTGATCCCCGGGGTGTATTTCCTGTTTCCCATCCACTCATCAAGATTTTTCTTGAAGAGTGCTAATGAAGAACTTTGCTTGACATAGATGGGTAGCCTGTTCCAGAGTATGAGAAGTCTCTGGGACAGGAATCTATCCCTCCAGCATGTCCTGTTTATTGTGGTGACAAGGTTTAGGTCCCTAGAGCATGTAGCTTGGAGGGATTGGGATTTCTTTAGGTGTAGCATGTCCAACAGCTCTGGGTTTGACATAGCTTTATATGTTAGGCAGAGATCACCTCGGAGTTGGCAATATGCTATGGAGTAAAGCTGGAGTTTTTTGAGGCGGTCAGTGTAGCGCATTTGTTTGAGGCCAGTAATCCTCTTTGTGAGGTACTTCTGTGGCCTTTCCAGCTGCTGCAGATGTCTTGTGAGGTACATTCCCAAAGGGGCTTTGTACTCTATAATGGGTCTAATGAGTGTCGAGTAGAGGGGAACAATTACGTCTTTTTTCCTGGATGAGAACCCTTTTATGACGAGGTGTGCCATGTAGAAGGACTTCCTGACTACTGTGGCGATGTGACTATCAAAGGAGAGACTACTGTCTACCTGGGTCTCAAGGTCTCTTATCATGGATTTGGTGTTAAGTAGATTTCTGCCTATGTGGTAGTTCATGGGTACAGAGTTTTTATCAAAGGAGATGATACTGCACGTTTTGGCATTGAGCTTGAGGCCATGGCTCTGACACCAGGCATCTGTCTCAGCGAGGCCCTTCTGTAGGATGTCCACATTATTTGGGGACTTGACTATGGCTCCTAGTTTGCAGTCATCTGCAAACTTCATTAGCCAGAGGCCTTCTGTGTTAGCCTGTACTTCAGAGAAGTAGACACCAAACAGGAGAGGTCCCAGGATGGAACCCTGTGATACTCCATGTGTCACTGCTTTGAGGTCAGATTTGGAGTCTGCAACATTTACAGTGTAGGTTCTGTCAGTGAGCCAGTTGGCAACCCATCTTGTGACATAGGGATTTTTACCTAGTTTAGTGAGTTTAGGTATAATTCCAGAATGGGGGATGGCATCGAAAGCCTTGGCGAGGTCAAGATAGGCTGTGTGAACCACCTTACCCTCATCTATGGCTTTGGTGACTGCCTCAAAGAAGTCAATCAGGTTCAGGAGGCATGATCTGCCTTTCACAAACCCGAACTGGGTGAGATCCAGAGTTTGGAGGTTACCAATGTCTTTGTTCATGCATTCCATGATGATACATTTCATGGCCTTGCAGACCAGGCTTGTCAGGCTAATAGGTCGATAGTTCCCGGGATCAGTGGTGACTCCCCCTTTGTGGAGTGGGATAATTGTTGCTGTGCACCATTCAGTGGGCACAAAGCCTGATGTGAGGCTATTATTGAACATGGTGCTTAAGTAGCATGTCCAACAACTTTGGGTTTGACATTGCTTTATATGTTAGACAGAGATCACCTCAGAGTAGGCAATATGTTACGGAGTAAAGCTGGATTTTTTTGAGGCAGTCAGTGTAGGGCATTTGTTTGAGGCCAGTAATCCTCTTTGTGAGGTACTTCTGTTGCCTATGCAGCTGCTGCAGATGCCGTGTGAGGTACATTCCAAAAGGGACGTTGTACTCTATAATCGGTCTAATGAGTGTCGAGTAGAGGGGAACAATGAACTCTTTTTTCCTGGATGAAAACCCTTTTATGATGAGGTGTGCCATGTAGATGGACTTCCTTGACTACTGTGGTGATGTATCTATAAAAGGAGAGACTACTGTCCACCTGGGTCCCAAGGTCTCTTATCACGGATTCGGTGTTAAGTAGATTTCTCCCTATGTGGTAGTTCATGGGTACAGAGTTTTTACCAAAGGAGATGACACTGCACTTTTTGTCATTGAGCTTGAGGCCATGGCTCTGACACCAGGCATCTGTCTCAGCGAGGCCCTTCTGTAGGATGTCCACATTATTTGGGGACTTGACTATGGCTCCTAGTTTGCAGTCATCTGCAAACTTCATTAGCCAGAGGCCTTCTGTGTTAGCCTGTATTTCAGAGAAGTAGATACCAAACAGGAGATGTCCCAGGATGGAACCCTGTGGTACTCCACGTGTCACTGCTTTGATGTCAGATTTGGAGTCTGCAACTTTTACAGTGTGGGTTCTGTCAGTGAGCCAGTTGGCAACCCATCTTGTGATGTAGGGATTTATACCTAGTTTAGTGAGTTTAGGTATAATTCCAGAATGGAGGATGGTGTTGAAAGCCTTGGAGAGGTCAAGATAGGCTGTGTGAACCACCTTACCCTCATCTACGGCTTTGGTGACTGCCTCAAAGAAGTTGTTCAGGTTCTGGAGGCATGATCTGCTTTTCACAAACCCAAACTGGGTGGGATCCAGAGTTTGGAGGTTACAAATGTCTTTGTTTATGAGTTCCATGATGATACGTTCCATGGCCTTGTAGACCAGGCTCATCAGGCTAATATGTTGATAATTCCCGTGATCAGTGGTGGCTCCCCCTTTGTGGAGTGGGATAAATGTTGCTGTGCACCATTCAGTGGGCACAAAGCCTGATGCAAGGCTATTATTGAACATGGTGCTTAAGTGGGAAGCCAGTTCATTCTGAAGTTTGTGTAAAACGCAGCCTGGGATGTTGTCCGGTCCCATGGATGCTGTGCTTTTGACTTTAGAGATTGCAGCTTTTACCTGCATAGTTGTGATTACAGGGACTCTGCATTCTTCCTGTATAGATATGGGCCCTTTAAGGGGTGAGAGGCAGGTAAAGTTAGCACTGAACCTATCTGCCAGGATGTTGGCAATATCAGTTGGTTCTATAATTTTCTTGCCTTTGCCCTGTAACTCAGAGCAGATCTGGGTGTTGCCATTGAGATTCTTGACATAGCTATAGAATGCGTTGTGGTTGTCCTTGGAATTAGTGGTGATTTTGTTTTCATAGCTAGCTTTGGAGGATCTTATAAGGGATTTCAGCTTCTTACTGAGGCTGACCAGGGAGCTCCTCCACTCATGGGATTTTACTCTCTTTTGCAACAGTTTCTTCCTTCTGTTGTACAGTTTGTTTATGGCAAGGGACCACCAGATTGGCTTCCTTTTTTTTGGAGGATAGCATCTTGGTTCTGTTTGGGATAGCATGATCCATGCACTCATGTAAATGCTTATAGAGTGCATTTGTGTAGGATTCAGCAGTTATAACTGTACTGTCCATCTGCATGGGTGTTATGACGTTCACCACTTCTGTCTTAAGAAGCATGAAGTTGGCTTTGGAGAAATGTATTTACTGTGGTTTCCTTAATGGGGGGTGGGGGCAGGATGTGGATATCAAGGGTGATTAGCTTATGGTCAGATCGGACCAACGAGAAGTTGACTTCAGGTGTGGAACATCGGTCACTCATGTTGGTAATGACTAGGTCTAGGATATTGTTGCCCTTGGTGGGGGTGTGGATAAGTTGATCCAGGGCATTGGAGTTTATGAATTCCAGACAGTGTTGAGCTAAGGAGTTGGTACACAAATAGTTTTCCCAGTTAATGGTGGGGTAGTTGAAGTTGCCCATTATTAGGGTACTTGGTTGAACCCTAATATTTTCCAGTACATCAAGAAAAGAGGAGTGGGAATCCTGGGGCATGGTGGGGGATCTGTAGCATGCTACAATTTGTATTGCAGTTTTGCCCAGAGTTAGTTGCACTTGGATAACCTTGGATGCATTATGCTGAGCAACTAGCCTGGAGGTGTGGATATCCTTAATGAATATGGACACACCTCCATCTTTGGTGTTTCAGTCCAGGTTACATGGCAGAAAAGTGTGGTATGAGTTATAGTCTGGTAGTGCAGGTGTGCTCTCTGGAGCCTTGAACCAGGTCTCAGTCACTGCACAGATATCGATGTTCTCCATTTTAAGGAGTTTCATTGAGTGAGTGCATTTTGAGATTTAGACTGCTAGCATTGAGTAGCATTACCCTCAGTTTTTGCTTGCCTGTTCCCCTTATGGTGGTGAATTTGTTATTTGAACCTTGCCTAAAAAAGGCACAATAGGGACAGCAAGAGCCTTAGCCAGTATCCGGAATCCCAGGGGCGACAGGTGCAGGCCATCTGTGGCAAAGCATCATGGTCTGTCGACCATGTCATCCCCAGCAGACAGATACTGGATCCCCTTAGAATGACACCAGAAGCTTAGCCAATTGTTGAAGTCAATCATTTTGTCCCTGTACTGCGGTATCATTCTGGACGATGGCAGAATGCTACTCAGGGCTAGTGACATACTTGCCTTGGCTACAAGATCGGAGAGCTCTTCCATGTCTCTTTTCATGTAGTCCAGGGAGGTATGTCTCAGGTAATTCACACCAACATGGACAATGACAGAGTCATATTTGTATTTGTTGTGGAGTGACCTGAGTGCGTGGGTTATGTGGTGGATTGTGGCACCCGACAGGCAGCTGACAGTAACCTTCTCCTTGTTTAGCCTGGTGAGTGGGACATCAGTGTGCCTGACTATAGTGTCACCTATGACTAGTGAGTTGGGTACGATGTTTTGCCTTATTGGCTGTGGTTGAGTGGCACACTAAGTCTGTGGACTATGTGTCAAGGAAGTTATATCACCACTCTACTGAGCCCTTATCAGACCCATCATGGAAAACAATGCCCCCTTTTTCACATACCTAACCAGACGCTTGCAACATTTGGAATGCCCATAAAGGTTCCTCACCAGGAGAATTCAGGGCATGAATACCCTGTCCTACCCACACTGTCTAAAGGTCTTGTCTCTGTACTCAGTATCCTATAGGCTCCTGAAAGGCAATCTATGCCTGGCTTATAAGGCATCCCCAGATCCAGCCACGATGGATCTTTTGTACATTCATATAACAAACAGCATTAGAAACACTAGATACAAGGATATGAACTTCATTTGTGACAAATAGAACATACTGGAGGGACAGATATATGACTCAAAGGATCCCTGTGTTATGGAATTGGCTCCCCATCCATGTGAAGCAGAGTTTATCCCTGACCCTGTTCAAAAATGAAGTTGGATGGGAAATCACAAATTCAACCACAGTCTGGCTCTCATGTCCCTGGTAAACAGAAGATGTGAGTAAGTATAATGTTCTCCAATTAACACCCCACCACACATCTCTTAGCTATAACCCTTATTAACATACCCCCCCCATAACAAATACCCAATGTACTTGAGGGAAAAATTGGTTTGGAGTGAATGTCTAGGCTTATAAAGGGCCTAATTGTCATTAGCTTAGTAACAACCTATGAAGCATGCATAACATATCAAGCTCTCTGGAATGACTATTTAATCATAACTTCCAAATAGGCTTCATACCTCATGAATGTAGAACACCAAACATCATCTCATCATGGAAATGATCAATAATGACATACGAATCCTCCAGACACTGGACACAACCCAGTTTGGCTTCATATAGGGCAGGTCATGCCTATTCAACCTGGTGGAGGTCTTTAAGAAGGTTGCCAGAACAATGGATGAAGACGAAATTGTTCACACTGCCTACCTTGACCTGGCCAAGGCATTTGAAACAATAATCTAATCAGACAGCGTTGACAAACTCAGGAAGTTAGGTATAAACCCTTATACCACTCAGTGGATAGCCAGCTAGCTCACAGACATGATCCAAGAAGTTAGAGTTGAGGAGTCCACCTCTAAAAAGAGGCCAGTCAACTGCAGAGTCCCTCAGGGATTGGTAGTGGGACAGCTCCTTTTCATCAACTATTTCTCTAAAGTAAATGCTAATGTCAAGGGTCTCTAGCTAAACAAATTTGCAGATGATTGCAAATTAGGAGCAGTCATAGACTATCCTGCTGAAACTAATGTTTTCAAAAAAAAGCTGACAGAGACAAGTAACTGGTGTCAGAACCATGTACTAAAACTAAATACAAAGAAATACATTATAGTATCATTCAGGAAGTTGGCAACCCCTAATAACTATTGTAGTGGCAATGCAACCCTAAGAGTCGACCCAGTAGTCAGGGACTTTGGTACACACACACAGACAGTAATAGAGCCTTCAGCCATCATGTGTCTAAGGTAGTGAGGAAATCATTCTATACTGTGCAACTTATAATCAAAGGCATAGCATCTATGTCCATGGAGGTCATTATTTCACTGTATTTGGCACTCATCAGACATGTCATAAAATATAGTATGTCCTTAACCAGGCACTTCCAACAATTGGAATGCCCAAAGTGGTTCCTCACTAAAATAATACAAGGTGTAAATAATATGTCATATGCATACTGCCTCAAAGCAAAGCCCTATCCCTATATTCTGTCTTCTGCAGGCTGTTGAGGGGAGATTTATGTCTGGCATACAGGGCATTGTCAGACCCTACTCTGATGGACCTCTCCTGCATATCCACAAAACAAACAGCACAAGAATTACCTGTTCTAAAAAGACATAAACCTTGCCTATGAAAAAATAGGACACGCTGGAGAGATAGGTATGTATCCCAGAGACTACTCCTTCTCTGGGACAGGTTCCCCATCCATGTGAAGCAGAGTTCCTCATTAAACCAATTCTAGTTTAACTTGGACACCTGAATGGGGAACTGGAAATTCATCAGTAGTTTGGCATCTATATCTCTAATGGACATAGGCATCCTGTAAATGGTTCATCCCCGAGGCCCCTTTTTTTTTAAGTTTTATCTCCCAAGCCCCTGCATGCACTCAACAAATGGTACCAAAACCTTTCAGAGATTTGGGGTGCATGGCTAGGTATAAAAATAGCCCGGTGGTTTTTAGCACAATACACACCTATGAACCTAAGAAATGGTTATCAGGTGGTGTGCGTCTTCTGTACATATTGCATTAATCTTTTAGAATATTTCCCATAATATACAGCAACATAATTTAGAGAGTTTGTTTACAATACCAAAACTGTTACGGCTGGTTGTAATACAGATTAAAAGAAAAGAATCTTCAGTAAACAGCAATGTTGAGACTTTAATTTAATGAACTATGATACAATCTAAATGGCCTGTAAAACATCATATAAATACCTTTTTTAAAAACACTGTTTTATATTAGTGCAATTCTATATGCTGAGTGTTGATTTCAATGAATAACGATCTTAATGCCAGAGCTAGTGGAATTCCTGACTGGACAAATGCAGGCAATGTCCAATATTAGCTATGCAGAACTGGGTAATTATGTCAAAACTTTCATTTAGGGTTAACACACATAAATAAATCCATTCCACCACCTTACCTGTGTACATTAAACCTAACTCTTCCCCTGTTACTAACTCCCTCCTCTAACCTAAATTTGTTAATAACTTATCCCTTATCTTTTGGAGATATCAAGTGCTATCCACTTCCATTCCTTAAATACTCAAAGATGAGTTGACCATTTCCCATTTTCTTCTGTCTACTTAATCTTATAGCTTTCTTATTCCCTTCATTGCTAAGCTATATTCCATTCTATTCTCTTTTGTTTTTGTTTCCTTCATTACCAGTTGTTCTTGTAGATGTCTAGATGAAATGATTCCACATCCCTTGTTTATCATGACTTTGGTCAATTTCTAAAACTTGCCCACTATTTTTTCTACCATGTTGAATTCTAGAGCCACCATTTTATGCATGATCATATGACTTGCTATATTTTGTTGCATGTCACATGGACAGTGTCATGTTTTACTGTGCCCTGCATTGTGCTTCCTTTTCTCTACCCATCTGCCCACTTCCTCATCTATGAACCTGTGCTGTCCAAACTTCAAAAGTCAGCTTCAAATTAATTGTGTTGCAGTAGGCTCTAATAGCACCCATCTGAGGCCTGCATCCAACTGGGCATAACATAATTATCATTTCTTAGAGAGTAAGACCAAAGGCACCAAATTATATATTTTTTACTAAAATTCTACCTCAACCACATGTCCTTTTTCAGCTATACTATGGAAAACTTAAGTTTTTTTTTTCTCTCTTTGAGGAAGAGCTTTATATAGCATCACTCCACAGATTGTGCCATCAACAATCTCTGGAATTATTCTGTTTGCCTCATCTCCTTTGACAGCAACAGTATTATACATGCTTTCTCCCTCTCACTTACTAAAACTGTATTTCAAATAAGGCTTGCTGTAGGTCACCTGATGAGCTCAATTATTGTTTGAAATCATAAATGAATGAATCAACTAAAGTTTTTTTTTTTTTTGTCAGTGAAAAATTATTTCTACAGCATTGTTATTATATAGCCAACAGTCATAAAATGATTTAAAAAATAAGTTAATAATGAGATTTCAAAATAAAATGCAATATATAATTTATATACTATAGGTGATACTTTAAAACCATATCATGTTTAATTTATATTACTTTAAGTTACATTCCTTCAAGCCATCATGTTCTTTGCATCAAGAAATGTTTAAGTAAATGTTTGGAAATAATTTTACTTTTTTTTTTCTTTAATGAGCATATTCAGATCAGATGATATATTAAGGAATTATGGATTTTTCTCTTGTGGCATGGAAAAAAGTAATTGTCCAGACATTATTTAAAGTCTCTGTTATATTCCATTTGCCTTCTGTAATATACACAGTTACATGGAATTCAGTTAGATAATTGAATTTTTCTATACCTTTCTTGTTTATCTATGAGCTGATGTTGGTGATTTTTCTCTTAAAATACATCAGTTACTGCCAGCAAATCAACATGACATTAATATTTTTTCTGCAGTGGCAGAAACCTTCTGAGCCTAAGAGATAATCTTGAAAAAAACTTTCAAGTATTCCCCTGTTTATATGGAAATTAAGCATTTGTGATACTATTCCCTAATATAACAAGAAAAATGCTAAGAAAGCATGAGATTTTCAGTTCTTTGCATTCATTTATCAAATGGATTTTTAGTAACTTTATGACAAACCCCGTTATGTTTCTTTCACATTGGGAACTGTAGCATCCTTGTGCACAAGCTATGAAAATATATCAAAATAATTTAATTAAAAAATGTCTTCATTGTCTCTACCTTTTTCAAGCATTTTTGAAATATGAAGGAGCAATATTATTTGTGTCGACAGGATGTCTGTTAGTTTTGTGCAGAAAATGCAGATGTTGAGAGTAGTTTCTCTTCTTTATACACATACCAGCTATAGTTTATATAGCTATATTAAGCTATAGTTTGCAATTTAATATATTGATTTCATGCATAATATGATGGAACACAGTGAACTGCAGGTGAACAATAAAGACCCAAACTGATAGTACCACACTCTACTGAAAGATAATATACTTAACTATTTTTGTCAAAAGGTATAATTATAGCTACACAATGCTATGTCATCAGTTCAGTTTTACTATAATATAGCAGGGATATAATATGCAGATAACAGCTAGTATGTGCAGTGAGGCCTAAGCTATAGCTGCATATTTTAATAAGTGACAATGCATATGGCAAAAATAATTATGAAACTGAGAGAAGATATGCAATAAATGTAACCATAGCAGTATATAGTGAGTGAAAAAGTTATGCCCCCAGATTTAATAAACTTCATGTAGGAATAGTGCAATCCCTAGACAGAGTGTACTGTGGCCATGTCAGCAGCTCCCCCTCTGCAGTGTGTCTTGCATATTCATGAAGACATGCTACTGAGGGAGAGCCATGTACATGGTTACTGAATCAGTGCTAGGGAGTGTGTAACAGTGCTCAGAGATGTGTAACACACCCCCTGCACTGTCAAAGTGCTGTACAGCACTAAAATATTTAAGTAAAGTGTCCTTGGACACTTATGTGAAATTATAGTTATGCATTACACACAGGGGGTGTGTTACAGTGTTCATAACACACCCCCTGCACTGTCAAAGTGCCATAAGGCACTAAAAGATTTAAGTAAAGTGTCCTTGGACACTTATTTACAATTATTGCTATGTATTTCACACATGGGGTGTGTTACAGTGTCCATAATACACCTCCTGTACTGACAAAGTGCCGTACAGCACTAAAAGTAAACGTGCAAAAGTGATTTGCCCTTTTATTTTTATTATTATTATTTTTTATTTGTGTGTTTGTGCAGTGCAGCGCTTAGCAATAAACACGAGCCAGACATCTAAAAATAGAAACTAGATGCTTTTGCTATACAAAAGTTAAGTTTAAGCATAGCTGAGTGGGATTACGTGGTGCTACATGGCACTCAGAAGTGCTTAAATGTAACAAAGCCTATATAGAAATGCATAGCTGAAATCTTCACACCCAAGTTAGCTAAATGGTTAGAGTTACAGCTGTGTGTGTGCAATAGGTGCAAGGTTCGAATGTGGAGACAGGCCATTCAGCTTTTACATCAGAAAGCATTTCTATGTACAGTTTTATTTTTTACTGGTGTAATTATTGATACTTGTTAACCAGGTTAGTGCAGCTGGTCCAGAATCTTAGTGTCAGTGGAGATATGTGGTGAAAACCTCCAGTTAAACATGTGTCCAATACAATACAGTCACATCCCAAGGTAAAGTAATTGAAGTACATAGGGTGAGGTCATGTAAAGTAAAATACATACACATAATAAAGTGTCAATAATGAGTAATTAATGTCAATACATATTTATTTATTATGTAAAAATCTTGTTTGCCCTTAGCTACATTTTGCTAAGCACTGCTAAGCCAAGCTAAGCAATGCTTAAACAGGACCTGTCTTAGCAATAGTTAGCAACACTCAGTTCTGCTAAACTGGTTTGAGCATTGCTAAGCAGTCCCATTCTAAGCAGTCCTCAGCTCAGCTAAGTGGGTTTGCACACTGCTAAGCACTGCTAAGCAGTTACCACTTTAAGCACTGCTCAACTAAGCTTAGTGGGTTTGCGCACTGCTAAGCTTTGCTTAGAATTTAAAAATGGTCCAATGGTGGCAAAGGGTGGGAAAAGAGCCTTATTTAAGCTGCACAGACAGGAATATAGACAGAACCTGTTGGGAGTTTTATCACTGCAGGAGCTATGGCTGGAGTGAGAGAGGGAGCATGCTTGCTGGGGCAGCACTGGGGCATGTTGGAGTTCAGGGTCATGGTTGGGGTCCTTGTCAAAGACCATGGTGACAGACTGTTGCAGGACCAGTACCAGGGCTCTGAATACATATCTGAGGCCTTAAACCATCTGGCACATGACCTCACCAATGATACTGGAATCCCCCGCACTGGTGAGAAGGTACATCATCATTATGATGACCTGAAGTGAAGGAATGGGGAGGCTCTAGACCCAGTGGATCCAAGATGCTTAGGACCATAATGCCCAAGTAGTTTGCAAGTATAGCAACTGGTGATTTATCAAATTGTAGTATGGATATCTGATAGACAGGTATGCATAATGGTGTGTTTCCCTTCCCACAGCTGCAGAGGTGAGGGCTTTCAAATTGGAAGCCCACGCAGGGTGCCTAGTGAGGATGCACTGAGAGTGTAGTGAGTACAGATATATCTTGCAATATATGGTACTACAAATAAGAAAGAGTACAGTAGTAACTGCTAGTTGGTTCTGACTGTACTGCAATAACAGTAATAATGTGTAGGAATGATGTGTATACAGTATTAATACTAATGATATGGTAATAAGTACACTGGCATTCTAAATGTGAAGGGAATAAATGACATCCATTCATGATCTACAAGAAATACAGTACAGCTGCAGTCAGACTTGTGAAGGTAGCAGTGTTAGTATTGCATAGGTTCTGTAATAACAGCACACCTTCAATGCATGCATTATTTAAACTGGAGTACCATAAAGTTTGTCAAATGTATACCAATGAAGTGTCATGTCACTCTCAATAAAGCTGTCTTCTGCCAGTTGTTGTGTGTATTCCATTCTTTTGTTGAAGAATCTAATTTTGTAGGTGTTGCAAAGTAAATATGTGTATAACACCATGAAGTGACTGAAGTTTGGCTGCAAAAGAACTGTTATGCTAAAGTGTAGATGTGGAGCTGTATTAAAAGATAGAATGAAATTTGATATATGTTATGCACTAACATGTGAACCTTGAATACTAATGTGTAAGGTATTATAGTGTTTTTCCATTAGGATTGCCTGGTGTTAACCTTTGTATTTCAGCTATATGCATTCCTGAATGTAGGTATGCTGATGCAAGCAAGCATGACACAATAGTAGCTGTAGACTGCAAATATAGCATCTGCAAATGTATATGGGTCAGGTAGGCATCCCAGCACCCTGATATGGTCTGTACAGATCACACATGTTTCCATCCACTAGGGGTTAATTGTCTACACCTTCATTCCAAGTATTAAAACACACTTTATGTACTATCTCTGTCATGCGTGAATCTCATGCATGTATGTTCAGCTGTCATTGCGGTCTCCTGTGACAACCTACTGATATTACCAGGTCAGACTTTGTCAGCAGGTGAGCTCTAGGCACATATCAGTCAATCAGCACACAGCAGTGGCCCAGTAGCTCAATGTGATAGGCAATACATATGTTGTTATTTTTCCACACACAGACCAGGGTTTGAATCCAGGGATGTATAGTAACATGTATTTGTAGTAACAGACAAGTAGTACTGACCATTAATAGAAGCAGTCATTACTGTTAGCTGATATTGCCACACAGGACTTACAGGTAAAGAAATGTCTGTAGTAGCTGGATGAAGGGTATACTAATGTCTATCATGCCTACAAATGACAGCAAGATATGTATATAGTCCATTCACTGTGCACGATACATGTCTCTCAAGTGTCACGCTGTCACAGCTAGTGATCACTGTTGCCGAAAATCTTGGACACAGATATAAATCCAGTTGAAGTATGCCAGTAGCACACTCACACAACATCAGTGCAGGGTACACCTTGTTAGTCATATATGCTACCCTGACGTGTACGAGTTCCCTGTAGTTATGTACCTATAGTTTTTACAGCTCGGCCCATACCATGCCATGTCAACAGCTTGAGAGGTATGCACATGCTACAGAAGCTATAGGGCATATGTAGATGTAAAGTATTGGCAGACCTGTAGAATATTCATCAGTACTATTGTAAAAAATATACCTATACAGTTGTTAATGCAATGTTTTTCTCTCCCCCACCCCTTATCTGCATCACAAATTATTATTCTTATACTACGGGTATGGTTTCATTTTCACATATGTTGTTCTCAGAACCTAATGTTGGGCCTTATGTTATATTATTGGTTATATATTTCAGTGGTTGCATACTAACATACCTTGTTGAAATTCCACCATTGTTGGTCTTTTGCCACAACTGTTACTGGCATGGTGTTAAAATAATGACTGTTATTCTGTTTATGCCTGTGTTCCATATGCTATGCAATTCTATTGTTCTTGGTTAATTGGAACACCCGTGCATACTGTTATAACTAACTTTGAAATGTTTTGTTCATGACTAACCAATACACCTTGACAAACCTCAACACCATAGCATGATTGGGTAGGTAAGTTTCGGCAGATCCACCTATCCCACCTCATCCGGCCATGGCATCAGGTCCCAGCACATCTGAGACCCAACCTGGAGCTGCTATTTCTGTTGGTCCTACACCACCCTCAGGTGGAACCACCTCAGGGAATGGGGACTGTCCCACCCTGGGCACAGACATGGACAGGAGACTGACACATGGTATCAGGTTTCAGGTATGGTGTGCAGGGTCATCCAACGTGATTTGGATGATAGACTGCACCAGATCGAGATCAGACTGGTGCACCTCAAGGGGCAGGCTGGTCCTGATTCCCAGTCCCCAGCATAGCCACCTTTGGGGCTGTGAAAGGGCAGTGGTGATAGTCCATGTGTGGGGATCTCAGTCCCACTGTTGCCATCTGGGGCACTTGGTCCTCTGATTTTCAACCACCCTCCCCATGCAAGGTGTTTATCCCCCTCAAGTGTCATACACCACCCCTGTCCACTGTCGTGTCTGTCTTGTCTGTCTGCAAAAGCAAACACTCCTACCAACATACTTCCCCAAATGTTCCTATAACCCTTCCCCAACATCCAATTCTCACCTTAAAAAAAGGTATTTTCCCCCCTAAAAAAATCATCCCAAACATAGCTCTCCATTTCACCTTCACATACAGTTCCATGCATCAATTATCCCATCAATTAATCAACAAACTTATGTCACCCACACCCCTTTCTGTGAGGTGTGAGGCTACAAATTCTAAATTGTCCGCATCATGCACAGCTGTTGCTGCACAAGAAATGGAGTGCTACTGTCCTTTCCTACACCTGTCCTGCACATCCCTAGCTGTTCTCATATTTTTTTACCCCTGCTTGCCCCCATTTTACCACTTTCCTATCACCCCTTTTTTATTTTATTTTTTTGGAAATAACACGGGTTTAAGTGGGGATAAGCACTGTTTAGCATCGCACAAACCCACGCAAACCCACTTTAATCACCATATCTGATTCAGACACTGTTCTGCCCAGCAACAAAACAACCAGCCTTGCCACGGCTCAGACCCAGGACCCATTGAACTACAGTCAGAGCAGCACACCACTAGGCCAATTCAGTTCTGGGGAATTCTTGCTGCTTTTGTAAATATATCATGTAGTACAGTCATGTAACATTAGGGAAAAAAGACACCCCTGCCAAGTATTGACTCCAGGACCCTCTGAACTACAGTTCACTGCAATACACTAGCAGGCCAACTCAGCTCTGGGGCATTACTGGTGTTTTTATGAAGATATCCTGAGTAGCAGTGACACTACTTCTACATATCATGTGATAAATGACAGCGTACTTGGCCTGTGATGCAGACACCAAACCAGTACACAGCCAAAGACATGCTGATGGATTGCCAGGAGGCATACGATATCAGATACAGCTGACAACTGCACAGACTGTTGCAGAATGTTCACAGTTGTGTCACCTAATTATGGCATGGTTGTCATGTAATCTGTTCTGTGTGCTGACATACTGGCAACGCAGTGCAGATTGAGTTTACAAAAGCATCACAGGTCAGTGTTACACATCATAGCCATCCAAACACATATGTTCATGTTAATCCTGTGTAAAACATTGCATGCATGCACATATGTCTTGCAACTACACCTCCCATAATAATGACTCAGTAGCTCTTTCTGTTACATTCCTACCACGTCTGACATCTGGACACCCGAAGTTCAGGCCCACAGTCCAGTCTGTTGCATGACAACTACATGCTTGGCATTACAACCTAGAAATAACTGAACCTTGCAATGTCCAGCAGACCTGGTTGCTGCTACCACAGTCAATGCCACCCACAGTAGCATGTCAAAGGCCTGGAGGGTGGGACACATGTCACAAATATGAATACATGTCCTAAACCTCTCCCCTACAACTCTCTGGATTGTACTACTACTTAACATATGTACCACAGGAACTTGCCTCACCTGGACTGTTATGGGTATCATCACCCTGGCTATGCAGTGACACAAGAGCTGACACTGCTCCCTCACTGACATATACAGCTTGATGTCCCCCAATGTCTTCACAATCCCCAGTATGACTCCTGGCCAGAATGCAGCAGCTGCTGCCTGCCACACATGCAGCTGTATGTTCAGCTATCTGCTACAGACCTACCATACCTCTCACAGTTGGGTGGAATGTTCAGGTAACAGGGACATGTATCACAGTCACCCCTAAAACATACACAGCTGATACACCAGCATCAACTGCAGCAGCATGCACATTCAGATAAAAATGATGTATGACACTCACATATGCCTGTCTCCTTACTGAGCCCAACATTGTTAAACAGTAACCTACCACAGAGTCAGAAACTCTGTTAACAATGGCCAAACATAGCATGCAAAACTGTGGACATAACACATCAATCCAAACAGTGAGCAGTATTTCTACATACCTCTGTGATGCTAAAGTTCTCACACCTTGATAATGTCCTCCTCACAGGCCAGGAAAAGGGCCAAGGCCTACATGAATGCCTTAATTATAGGACTGTGCTCCCATGTCATTGGCTAATGGCAAGGTAACCCAGTTGTCCTGCATGCTATTAGCAAGTGTTTGTCACAGATTAGTGCTCAGGCAATCACCTGTTCATAAGCATTACCTACAAAAGGCAAGTTGGTGCCTGTGGTAATGAGGTCTGTAACTTTCTTCATGAATACAGACTGCGATTCCAAGGGAAAATACCACTGGCTTTCTGCTCACAAAGGGATTCAGCACTATAGCAGGTATATCATACAGTTAACCATGTAATGGAATGCAAATGGTGGGATGCTGTCATGGGAACTGGGAATGTCAACAGTAGGTCTCAACGACATATCTTGGAATGACATGTTGCTGCTAGTCTGCTGTCCAGCACCTTGCCTTTTGCCTCTGTCTGCAGTGACATAGATCACAACTCTGGCCCCAGAGTCCCCCCAGAAATGGTCAGCTCACGTATGAATGCTACTGGATTGTCTGCTGTACAGTATTGACAGTACATACTGGTGGATACAGCTGGCATATAACATCATGTACTATCAGTGAGCCCCTTTCAGTCTGTGAATGTCATACAGGTTTAGTTTAAAGATTGTCCAGGTGTCCCTGACTGTTCCTGACATACTCTGGCTAGGTCACTATGTACTCCACACCTGTATCTCATTATCTGACAGCTATGGCTAGCATACCTGGTGACCCCCTTCAACAGAACAGCAGGTTATAGGCAGTAGTAGTTGAGGGACACAGGCTCTGCCTCAACAACAGTGTGTACATACTGAGCATACAATGTAAGGGAATGAGTACAGTACAATATATTAATGAACTATTACCGTGTTCTGAAGGGTCTGGCATGTCATAGACACATTTCTCGTACTCTGGGGACACCAATGACATATTTTCCAACTGGTTCAAGAGATCCACATTTGTCTGGCATGGGGTCCACATATATCAGGCAAATGTACATATTTTGCAAACATCTGGGCACTGCAAATGTCGGACACCTACGAGGAGGAAACCCTACACCACATATGCATTGCCCTAAGTTATTTTGTAGCACAGATGGTGCTGGAATGTCTACATGCACTTGTAGTACCATGCACACATTGGTCGGATGTTGGCTGTATGACATGGTACTGCAATGTTGCCCATAGGGGACACACCACAGTCGATGGCAGTGATGGGTGTAGACACATAACAAAACAGTCTGTCACAGTACACAGGCCATAACTAGTATACCTAGTAAATCAAAAAGAAGGCTGTACAGTTGCCACGCAGGACTAAGTTTATTGAAATGAATAATCCACAATCAGGAAAAAATAGTAAAAAATGGAGCAAAACACACACGTACTAAGCGCTTTCACCAGTCAAAAATATGGGCATCTTCAGAGTACTGAAATCTTCGTTCAAATGCACTTCAATTAAATATACTTATTAATTAATTAATTAAACAACGCCCCTATTAAAACAATTGGTCAAGCTATAAAGAGAATAATCAAGCTGTTCACTTAAAGATAGTAGTATATGAAAATACACTTATTGTGTGCTTAAATCAACTTGGTGAATCAAAATGTAGATTCAAATTCTATACGGAATGATAAACTTATAAAATAAATTCCTCTATTAATTAAAATCAATAAATAAAATTGATAAGTAAGATCATTTACATAATCAAAGTAACTGAATAGTAATCAAAAATATATCATAAATATATCATATCATAAATATAATACATTGTTAAAAATACTATAAAAAATTAAATAATGAATATGCAATATAATAAATAAACAATTAACTATATATGTTCTGTATAGAAATGGTAATCATTTATATAAAAAAGAAATAGGAAATGTTTAAAATTTCATTAAATACAGTATGACTTGTATTTCAAAATACTTGAAATTGAAATATGTTCATTAATGCCGGGTGCATTACTGGCATTAAGTCTCAACTGCCATAAGCACTCTTTAGCTTCAAGTAAATTCCTATCATCCCCTCCCTTGTTGATGTTATAAGGAATCCTATCAATAACAAAAAATAAAAATCTCTTAAAATCTTTACATTTAAGGCTATTTGTATATAAAGAGTTCATCGTTTTTTTATTTTTTATATCTCTGTTGTGCTCCATAATATGATCTCTAAGCTTACTAATAGCTTTTCCTACATAATATGCAGGACAAGATATGCAGGTAGCCAGATATACCACCATTTTTGTGTTGCAATTACAGTAACCTGGGCATTTGATAGATCTGCCATAATTCTGTACCACTGCATAAGGGCCATCATTCACGTATTTGCAAATCCTACAGAGACCGCATTTACTCATTTTGGACATTTTGTACAACTGATTATTATTGTTACTCTCCAAATATTCTTTTAGGTTCTTGCCTCTGCTATAAGTGACCTTAGGATAGTTACCTAAAATAGTAATAAACTCCACCTTGTTGGTAAACACACTAGCCCATGTCTCGTGTAGTATGTTAACTATTGAAAAAGAGGCTTCATTGTAAGGTAATATGAATGCATCCTTTTTGTTCGTAATTTCAATATTAGTTGTTTTCGATGAGGCATTTTCTTGTCCAAATTTAATGATTGGTTTATATAAAAGGCTCCTTTTAACCAGTATCTCATTCCTCACTTTATTGAGTAGTTTCTGAGGGTAGCCTCTGTCCATAAACATATACATGAGTTTGTCTATTTCAATGGAAAATGTTTTGTCATCACTTATAATACGGGATAACCTGACCCTCTGTCCTTTAACCAGGTTCCTTTTTTGAAAATGAGGGTGGCAACTACCATAGTGTAGGAAAGAATTCAAATAAATTTTCTTCCTAAATATATTTGATTCTATGCAATCCTCATTTATGTGAAATAAGATGTCTAAATACACACAATCATTATCATATACTTTGTTTGTAAAAGTCAGAAAGGTGGATGTAGTTTCAAGAAATAATATAAAATCTGATATTTCTTCTTTATTACCTTTCCAGAAAATGAGTATATCATCCAGGTACCTGCAATAAAGTACTATATTAGGCCAAAACCTGGAAGTAAAAATGCATTGTGTCTCCCATTGAGCTAGCACTAAGTTGGCATATATGGGTGCACATCTGGCACCCATAGCTACACCTGTACGCTGTCTGAAATATTCACCATACATAAAAATGTAATTATTTTCTAAGACCATTTCCATTAACTCAGTCATTAATTTACATTTGACTGTATGCATATCACTAAAATTGGACAAACTAGCTTCAAACATTTCTAGCCCCAAATGATGTGGTATGACTGAAAATAAATTAATGATATCTATCGTAACCATAATGGTATCCTGGTTAATAGCAACTGCATAACATCAAGGCAGTGCCAGGAATCTTTTAGGATGTGTGGAAACTGTATTAAGGTGTCTTTACAATTAAAGTCTATAAAACAAGCAACAGCTTGCATTTTTGAACCTTTAGCTGATACAATAGGCCTAAAAGGTGGATTGTTGGTATTTTTATGAATTTTGGGAATACCAAAAATGTATGGGGTGATGGGAAACTCAACCATTAAATATTCATATTCACCCTTGTCAATCATACCATCCCTGTCAATGTATGACATGGTACTGTAATGTTGCCCATAGGGGACACACCGCAGTCGATGGCAGTGATGGGTGTAGACTCATAACAACACAGTCTGTCACAGTACACAGGCCATAACTAGTATACCTAGGACCATATGATACACACTCCCAAGCATGCATCACACCATTTGTTGCCATAGGGGTAGCACAGTAGCATGCTGGCATGACCCAAGTAATCCACATAGTGGAATCCACCCCAAGCAGCTGACCCATCACTAGTGGTCCTGAGCCCCCATATGCCAAAGCCACATGTTAGCCCATGTGCATGCAAGGCAGCACCTGATGCCCCAGTTCAACAGGGGTACAGATGGTATCCCAAGGGTGTATGTGCAGTTAACCATCCAATTATCCAGGTTGGACATACAAAGGTGTAAATACCTACCCTGCCTGCTGTGGACAGGGTGACCATTCCACAGCAGATTGAGTGTGTGAGACACACATCTGAGCTGCCAAGAAGACCAGTTAATGTTACACACCAGGTTGAGGACATGTGTGTTTGTGTGTGTTAATAGACTGGGGCTTGAGTTGCACTTGTGCAACAGTCCCAACAATGTGGAGTCCGTGATTCCCTTGCATGCCAGACAGAGATCACCTCTAAGGAGTATGTATGAAACTGGGTAGAGGGTTGTGCTTATAGCCTATCTGTGTATGGTAGATGTTTGAGGCCCTGGTACTCCTGGTGGGGAACCTCTGTGATGTCCCCAGCTGCTGCATGTGCTGTGTGAGGTGAATGATGAATGGGCATTTTACACAATAATGAGCCTTATTGTGGGGAATACAGGGATGTTAGGACACCATGTCCCTGGCTGAGATCCCCTTAGGTATGAGGTGGGCCACGTAGAAGGTTTACCATAAAACAGAAGTAATATGGTGGTGAAATTTCATGTTGCCATTGACCATTGTACACAGATAACACATGGATGATTGCATGCCTAGGATATTGCTAGTACTGTGATAATATGTGGGGATGTCACTCTCCGCAAAGGTGTTGACACTGCATGTCCTGCTATGACATGCTATGCAGCCAGAGGCCAGGTTTCTAGCACCAGGCATGCATCTCCATGAGACCCTCCTAGGCAGATATCCACATCACTAGGGAATCCGGTGACAGCACACAGCATGCAATATTCTGCAGACATGGTCGGCAATAGGCCAATGGCTGTGCCCTGCATGACAGACATGTACATCACACATAACAGAGGCCCAAACACAGAACAACAGGTTATGCCACTAGTGATGGGTCAACTGCTTGGGGTGGATTCCACTATGTAGATTACTTGGGTCATGCCAGTATGCTACTGTGCTACCCCTATGGTAACATATGGTGTGATGCATGCTTGGGAGTGTGTATCTATTATGGCCAGGTGAGTTATACTGCCAAATACTTTGTCCAGGTCAAGGTAGGCAGTGTGCACTGTCACCCCCATCCATGGCTTTGGAGACTGTGTCAAAGAGGTCAACCGAGTGCAACAGATATGATTCCTTCCTTGACAAAGCCTAACTGTGTGTGATGGAGTGTGTGGAGGTTGCCAATGTCCTTGTTAATGAGGTTCACTATAAACTGTGCTATGGCCTTACAGAACAGCCGAGTTAGGCTGATGGGTGTATAATGTGACAGATTGTTGGACGCACTACCTTAGTATAAAGGGGTGACAGTGGTTGTCCTTCACATTGCTGGGACAAAGGCGGTAGTCAGGCCTACTTTAAGTACAGTGGCGTATGTTGTTGCAAGGTTATCCTTGGGGTCATGTAAGATGCATCTTGTGATGTAATAGGCTCCTATGGTGGATGTATACCATGACTTTCACATGGTAGTGGTGACCTGTTCACTACATATAGGAGAAGGGGGCAGGTACTGTGGACATCCTGATGTATAGATGGAGGGATGCACACTGACTCTGTCAGACATTAAGTATGCTATACCTACAGCACTGGTATAGTTGGTTTCCTTGTCCACCACAAGTGAGCAGATGCATGTGCTTCCTGTGATGTTGCAGACATATGTGCAGCATGAGAGATGATTCTCTGTAGTAGATGTCAACAATGTGGGCTCTGGGTTTGCTGTGCAGGTATCCAGGAGTAATCTCATTCACTTGTTCACACTTAGGAGACATTGCTTGTAAATGGGCATCTGCCACTACTTTGTCTCACACATGGTATCTCATCCCTTTTATAGACACTTATGTATTGCATATGTCCACCAGACAGGTGTACATATCCTTGCAGAGGATGATGTACTCCTGTTGGATATACCTGACTACACGCATATGTACAAATGCACATCTAGCACATTTCTGTATATGTGGATATTGGTGCGAGTCCCTACAGAGGGGTTTGGGGCTGTGAAGCTGTGTATACCACCCCCGCAGGAGGCTGTATTCCATGTTGGAGGTGTATGTATGTATGTGTGACCCTACCTAGATGGGTATTGTGGGAGATGGTGACTGCAAATGTAACCGCATGATGGTTACCTTGCCACAGAGGATGACACTGTATGGATGCTGCAGTCATAACCTGTGTTGTGTAATATCAACTGCAACACACTTTCACCTCATGTGGGGGTAGTACAAGGTGTTTGTAAACCCACTGTTGATGGCTGTCTGGCCATTTGTGTGCTGGCATGGATACGTCTTCCAATGTATGTTTGGGTCATGCAAGTCACCCAGGATCAGGGTACAGACCCAAATCAGAATACAGTTGATAAGGTCCATATTTGGAATGAAGCTCCAAAGTTGGTGGTGTTTCCATATTCATACATATCATACATTGGCAGCCCAACATAACGCATTAGAGATACTTCAGGTGCAGCTAACATTGGACAAGACAGCAAGTCAGATCATAACCTGTTATAGGTCCTCATCCATGTTTTTCCCAATATAGTGTTGGCACACTGGGAAGACCTTTTTGTTTTAAATTCACCATTTAATGGTTTTTGGGTCTTATATGGCCATTACCTGGATGACATAGTGTTGTTTTGGAAAGGAGGTGCAGACAGAGTACAGAGTTTTTTTCAATATATTCATAAAACTACATCTTTTCTGAAGTTCACCATGTCTGTTGACAAAGATAAACTTAATTACTTGGATGTGACTATTAAGAAAAACTATGACAAAAAAAAATCACCTCACATTTGTACAGGAAACCCGCATACTCTAAACATCAAAACAGATCCCTAGTAAAGGGGCAGTTTGCTAGGCTAGCCAGAATGGTGTCAGGTAGTGATGATCTTTTAGAGGAATGTAGGGTCTTGACAGGCATGTTAAAGTGATGACATTACTCAGATTCATTTGTGGGCAACATAGCTATTGAGGTTAAGAGAAAAAGGACTGATGGGGTATTTAGGGCATTGTTGTACACAGAAATTGATGGTACTCACAGGGAGGCCACTAATGCAACTGATGAATTTCATAAAGCTTTAATTTTGCCCTTTAATATAGACTTCTGTAATATTAAAGAGATTATTATGAAATAATGGAGAATTTTTAGAATGGATCCGACAGTTGCCAATCTACTGGGCAACAAGCCAGGTATTGTTTACAAAAAGGACATTTCTTTTAAGGAGCTGTTGGAAAAAACTCTGTTATGCCAATAAATGGTGGGAGTTTTAAATGTGGGAGATGCCCACAGTGCTCATTTATAGTTAATAAGGAGAAAATTAAAATCAAGAATTTTGGTTTTATTAAACCATCTAAAAAATATTATTTCTACTCCAAGGATGTGGGTCTGTGCCAGTCCTGTGACAGTTTTTATGTGGGAAGACCAAGAGGGCTTTCAGACAAAGGATTTATCAGCACATGTATGATATAGGGCATAAAAATGAGAATAACTCTCTTTATAGACATATTAAAATCTATTCCACTCACAAGTTTATGTTTTGTTCTATTGACCATGTGGACGTGGGCCCTCGAGGGGGACCCACTGATGATTTCTGGACTATTAAGAGTTGAAGTGGCAGATTAAAACCAATGCCTGTGAATCACCTGGGCTTAATGACAGAATGTCTGTGGGACCTTTGCTAAACTTAAAATCTGTGTATTTTTTTATAATTTATTACTTGTTTTTTGCATTTCATATTTTACATATTTTTTATGCTGTTGTATTGTTTTATATAATCTTGGTTTTAAATAACTGAGTTTTGTTTAAGAGCTCATTAAGGGAGTAGCCATATGTGAGTGTTTGACCAATGAGAGGGGTGAACCGTGTATTTGAAGTCAGTGATTTCGTTGTAATTTTATTCTGAAGAAGTCTGACATTTATTTTAGATTAAAGCAATTAATAAATATCTGTAGAGTGGTACCTGTGCTGAACTGTTGTATTCTGCATCATTTTCCAGATATTGCCAATATACTGGCCAACAGATTCAGTGTCAACTTTACCCCCCCCCCCCCAAGGACCAATCACAATACCAGTAGAGTGCCAGGCACCCAGTATTACTGCTGCACAGGTTAAAACAGCACTGTCCAAGGCCAAGAATACAGCTTCTATGGGACCTGACAATATCCCTGGCTATGTTCTACAAGAACTACAGAGTGAACTGGCACCTCACCTGTGTGCCCTGTTCAGTCACAGCCTCACCTCAGGCTTTGTCCCTACCGAATGGTGCACTGCTATAGTCATCCCTCTCCACAAAGGAGGAGCAGCTACAGATCCTGGGAACTATCGCCCCATTAACCTGACAAGTCTGAATATGCAAAGCTATGAAATGCATAATTGTGGACCTAATAAACAAGGATATAAGGAATCTCCAGACTCTGGATCCCATACAGTTTGGTTTTGTGAAGGGCAGATCATGCCTGCTCAACTTGATTGACTTCTTTGAGTCAGTCATCAGAGCTGTGGATGAAGGCAAGGTAGTTCATAAAGCCTACCTTCAGCTGGCCAAGGCATTTGATACCATTCCCCACTCAGGAATCATAGAAAAACTCACTAAGCTAGGCATCAACCCCTATATCAATAGATGGGTTGCAAACTGGCTCACAGATAGAACCCCCAGTGTGAAAGTAGCTGACTTCAAGTCAGACTACAGACCAGTCATGAGTGGAGTCCCCCAGGGATCAGTCCTGGGTCCTCTCCTGTTTGGTATCTACTTCTCAGAAGTTCAGGCCAACATGAAGGAACTCTGGCTGACAAAGCTCACAGACAATTGCAAATTGGGATCCATTATCAACTCCCCAAGTGATGTTGGCATCCTACAGAAAAGCCTCACTGAGCCCAACGACTGGTGTTAGAACTATGTCCTTAAGCTCAATGCCAAAAAATGTGCCGTCATCCCCTATGGGAAAAACCCAGTTCCCATGAATTACTACATTTATGGTAGTCCAGTGAACAAATAAGGCGTTATAAGAGATCTGGGAAAACAGGCTGACAACAACCTCTCTTTTGACCATCACATTGCCACTGTGGTCAGAAAGTCCTTTTATGTGGTACATCTCATTACTAAGGGTTTTGCATCCAGGAAGAAAAGAGGTCATTGTCTCCCTCTACTCTTCCCTCATTAGGCCAGTCATCAAGTACAATGCCCCATTTGGCATGTACCTCACTAGACACCTGCAACAACTGGAGAGGCCACAAAAGTACCTCACAAAGAGGATCCTAGGCCTTAAACACTTGTCCTATATGGACAGACTCAAAAAACTCCAACTATTCTCTGTCTCATATCGCCTACTTAGAGGTGATCTCTGTTTGACTTACAAAGCCATGTCTGACCCAGATCTGTGAGAATTGCTACATCTAAAGAAATCCAAATCCCTCCAAACCATATGCTCTAGAGACCTCAACCTCATTATCACAATCAGCAGAATGTGCTGGAGGGACAGGTTCATAACCCAGCAACTGCCCATGCTATGGAATAGACTTCTCATACATGTCAAACAGGGATGTGTATGTTGAGGTCCACTGCATATGTGTGTGTCTGTTGTGTAGGTGTGGCTTGTGAGTGAGGTGTACTGATTGTGTTGACAACCTGTTTGGGAACAGATATGTGGCCTTGTCAGGGAGAGAGCATGGACTGCAGGTTCTTACTGTCATTGCATCTCTCACACAGCGTGCTCCTTGGGGGTATTTGTAGATGGTTGTCCATCCGTGTACATGAGGAAAGTGCTACACTGTGCCTGGAAACCCATATCAACCACACTGGCAAGGCAAACTGTAGGACATTGTCAGCCATATAGTCCAGAATCTGAGGACGGAAGGCCATGGAGACCTGAGGAGTGGGCCTACAGCCCAGGGGCTTACTACAACAGTAGGAGGCTGACACCACAGCATACCATGTAAACAGGCTATGAACAAGCAGTAATAAGTACAGCAGGTAAATTCATTTGAACACCTCATAGCACATGCAGCAAATAGCATGGAACATCAGGATCAGGAGGGCAATGCGTGCTGTATTGCCACTATGCTGCTGATAGCCACAAACATACTGTGCTGATAGATAGCGAGGTAAGATGTGAGGGTTAGAGGTGGATAGTGCCGTCAAAAGTATATGTGCAGGGTGTGTACATAATGGTTAGCAATGTATGCAATCCTGTAATGTAGTCCCCTGTTTATGTCTTTCAGCAGGGATGTTTAGATATCGCAATCCACCCTTCTCAGAAGCTGAGACTGCTGCAAGTATTGATGGCCTGAGACTCCATCACCAGGTGCTGTTGTCAAGGACTTGCCATAACCAGCAACAACACACTGCCTTGTGGGCAGACCCTGTTAGAAACAGTGAATGATGTGGACCACCGGGACAGGAGCTATAAACAGGTCCGACACTGTGATACAGATATCATACATCATGCATAGCAAAGGGCTGCAGCTGTGGCCAGGGACTGTGCTGGCACAGGGGAAGGGCCTGCTACACAACCCCCACTGTCAGCCACAGAGGAGTTTCTGGCAAACCTGGCTTCAGCCACTAGCTCATAGGAAACCATCAGTACATACGTGGTGGAGGTGGGTGGCACAGATTCCACAGCGAGGGGCATCCAAGTAAGCCTCCAGTGGTCATCACATTAATACTGTAGCATTCATAGTGGCAGCCTCTGCATACGTGTACACATATGTCAGGTTAATCTGTATCTGTGGGTGGGGAGTTGTAATGCACACATGTGCACACACATTGTGAATGTCAGCAATCTGGGTAGTAAAACAGCTTGTACTGTATGTATTGATAAATGCACATAGTATTCTGTACCAATACCACATGTGTGTGTGCTGACAATACCTCTCCCCACACATCCATAGATACCTGTGATGTGGCTGGGGACCATCAACTTGTAGTCAGTGAGTATGGAACTGTGTTGTTATCGCTCACCTATACCCTAGGTATGTTAAGGGCTGCCAGTTTGCCATGGACATGACTGTTAAGCTTAGCCATATTGGAATAAGTGCATGTTCACTTGTGGTGGGGTTTACTGTAGTGCATCAGATTGGTAATCACAGTAGCATATTTGCAAGAGCTGTAACATATTAGCATGTAGTTTTGTGTAGATGTAGCCAGTCTGCTATACAGCGGTGCGTTACTATTGTGTAAATGGATGAACTATGCTTTAGGTCAACGTCCATCACATTTTATTTATTATTTATTTTACATTTGTTGACCATTCTAGTTTAGATGGATATATGTCCATTTTCAGTAGAGGCCCGGGGAGAAAAGCTCCACAAGGATCAGACAACATTAAAAATAGGATCAGAAAACATTAAAGTTCAGTTACAGATACATTAAAGTTCAGTTAAGATAAGATACAGATAAAATACCCCTCCCCCTATTTTCACAATTAAGTTTTTTTTTTTTTTTTTACACTGTGGGAAAGTATAAGAAGGATGAGGGAGACTTGTCACATATCTCACAGGTGTATAGTACTAGCAACATTAACTGGACGTAGCTGCACTGCATGTTGTTGAGGGCCTGTCCAAAGTGTGTCTGTTGTGGTCTAACTGTGTGCTGTGCATGGCATCAATCAAAAAGTGTGGTCTGTATAATGCCTTTGTGGCACCTCACCTGTATGTGTGTGTGTGTGTGTGTGTGTGTGTGTGTGTGTGTGTGTGTGTGTGTGTGTGTGTGTGGGTGTGTGTGTGGAAATCAGCAGACATTATAGTGCAGAAATTGTTTCCTGTTGACTTCCCCTTACAGGTGACCATGGAGGTTGGAGTGTGTCCCCCTCACAACCTGATGTCAGTGCCTCATCAGACTCTGATGATGATGGTGGCCCTTATAAGGCCCAGTTGGGGTTGTTGGGGGCTGAATCTGTCCCATTGGTTGACATCCCACTTCCACCACAAATGACCCCGCACATGGACAGTATGCCCACACATACCCAGTCCCCAGCAGCCTCAGATATTCGGCAGTCAGAGTGTAGTGGCACTGAACAGGGGAGTGTGGCAACTATGGCATCTGTCACTGTAAACACTAGCCATAGCCACAGAGCTGGTGAGATCCCACACAGGCAGCTTTACAGGGGTGCTCGAAAGAGGACTGCTGCCCATCCAGCCCCTGTCAGAGGTGTCACAGCACGTGTCACCCAACGCATGTTTTGGTCCATCATGGAGGAGGCACAGGCACTTTGTTAACAGTACACCAGACAGATGCTCAGAGTCATGGATGCCATATTGCCTGCCATGCATGACTCCCTCCATGACATTGGTGATGCCTTACATCATTTTGCTGATGTAGTGAATAGACTGTGGGGTGAGACACTGTCAGTCCTTAACCATGCAATGTCTGTGCTTGAACATGTGGTGGGAGTAGGGCGTCGGACAGGTGGACGTAGGTCAGCAGCAACATCAGCTGAGAGCCCACGTGGCAGTGCACAGTCACAGTCCTGTAATGGCAGTACCATCAGCACTACTGAAGGGAGGGTGCTGTCCACATCACAATGTGGCAAGACATGGGCATGTAGTCCTGGGTGGCGCTATGAGGGACGCAGACCCAGCAGACACCAGTCACCATCAGGAAGTAGTACCGCATCTAGCCCTGGATATGGTGGTGCCAGTGCCATCCTGGCAGAACCAGTTCCCATGTTCATGGCTGGAGACAATGAACTGTACATTCTGCCATGTACAGACCACGGCTGTCCAACATACCCTCATGTATGGCTATCACATGGTTTGACTGGGTGCATGCACACACTCACACATCACTGTCACATGCAGGCCACCAACAGACACACACAGCACCTCTCCATGGCCCAGCTGACCAGCACTCCTCCAGACACACACACACACACACACACACACACACACACACACACACACACACACACACACACACACAATGTCAACTGTATGGCACAACCTAGGCCTTTGGAACCCCACACCCTGTGCAAGTGATGGTACCTGTGCCACATTCTTGTTATCCATACCATCGGTGCAGGGACATGGTAATATGTGTCAGATGCACAGACTGAATATAGTACACTTAATGGTAGTTTGTAGTGTGGTACTCTTATGCCCTGTAAGGTGCTGTCTGCTGGTAATTATCATGTGTACACATCAAAGTGTATGCACCTTTCCACAATGATGCTTTATTGCTGTTAGTACTGCTGACTGACTGTTGTCTCACAGACCTTATTCTGTTTCTGTTCCAGGTGTATGTGTGTCTAAGTCATGGTAAGCTCCTGCCATTACAGAAGCTCAGGACGGCAGAGTGGCAACACTGAGACTTTGTCATCAACAGGGTATGGCTGTATATGTGTATGTTTACCTGGGTGCGTATGCGTGGAACACTGTGTGAGGGACAATGGGGGCAAACAGGGTAACTTTGCAGGCATACCCATTGACACAGCAGCTACTCTTGATACATATCACCTGGGAGTTCTATAGGATCACAGGCAGAAGAGGCTACTAGAGTACAAGCCCTAGGTCTCTGACAAGCATAGGCAGTAATTTATCCTCAACAGAATCATCGATCAGCACTTGTTGACTCTGGCATTGCTGGACACAGTTTGGACCCCTGAGACAGATTTTTTTTTCCATACACTCAACCTTGATGCAGTTGATGAGAGTCTGTATGGTACTCTGACATATTTGGGGAGTGCATTCCTGAGACAGGGCAGCTTGTGGGAGACAAACCTGTCTCTCCAGCTGTTTTTTTTTTTTTGCTGTCTCATATGTGATTTAGGCCTGTCATGCTGGTAATGCGCACAGTGTTATATATGACATATATGGGGCAGCTGTTGAAGGGCTGAGCACAACATTGCTATCTAGGCATGCCTCAGCCCACCTGTGGACAACCTGTCCGATACCAAGTGAGGCAGTACTAATTTGAGGCTGTCTGCATGGAACAGGTGCTGAAGGCCATCGATAACCTTTATGGGTGTTAACATAGCCTTTCCATTTGGTGCAGATGTCTGTATAAGTATATACCAGACCAGCCATACTGCTAATATATTGTTGTACTGACTGAGGACTATACAGAGGTAATGTCCACATTTTGTCTGGATGCAGTCCCTTTACCTATGTGGTGAACCATGTCCAGGCCTTTTCTGACCACTGCCACTACTTAATGGCTGAATGCAACAGTGTTATCAACCTGAGTAGCCAGAGCTGCCAATGCCATTTGTGTGTTTATGTGGTTGTCTTTGATGTGGGAAATACTGGGTCACTGTCCTCGCCATATGGTATGATGGTACTGTTTTCTGCATCCAGCTGGAGGCCAGGACCTAGCCACCATTCCATACCCACTGTATAACCCCATTGCAGTGTGTTAACATCAGTTTGTGGGTCAATGACAGATAGCCCAGTACTTACAGTTGCCACAGCTTTAGGCAGTACCTACATATGTGGGATGTGGCAGTTAGCATTCATGCCTTCATGCAAGTGAATCATTGGGGAGGAAGCTACTCACAGGGCATACACATGTCTACATATTACACACACATAAGCAACACAGAGTAGGGTTTCTACCTTATCAAGTGTGGAATGTGGGACACGTCTTGTAGTATTGTGACAGTTGGCAGGACATACCATAAACCATGGCTAGTGCAATAGACAGGACTTCCCTTGGTTTGCCAATATGACAGCGTCTTTGTGTCACATTACCATAGGTTTTGCTATTTTTGATAACATTAAGGTTCTTCTGATGTGAAATAACTGTTTTATGCAAGTAGTAGACAACTTTAGGACATGTTTGTTGTCCTACACTCTGGGGACCTCTGCATTGTTTGTGTCATTGTCACAGGTCACACCTGGCTAAACATGGACTGCAACCTGCAGGATGGGACAGGTGGTGGCCATAACTCTTATGTTTACAGATGTCTTTAGAATGTCCTGATGTTTGCCACATATTTTTGTTCTGTTTGGCATAACATTGTGGTTTTCTGGCAAAGTAGTGTGAAATCATTAAAGACTGACATTACACAATAATGACAGATATTTTCCTGTCAGACTGCATACCCATCAGAAAATGAATGCAAATGCACAACCTGTTATGCTATGTACTTGGTATGTTTATCAGAGCAATATTTAAAGACTGACTATTTGGGTTTTGTCCCACTTTTCTGTATGGCTTTCTCCAGATGTCTTTCTCTAAGGGGTTGAGAGGTATGTTTCTGGCCATAACACAGACACACTGCTGCAAGGGGATATACCTAGGTGCACACACACCCACTCATGAAATGCCCTTCTTGATAGTAGAACCCCTACCTGGGTAGTTATACATAAGATAGAGCAATATACAAAGCGCATGAACCACGGAGCTTAAACCATTTTGCAGTGTCTGCCACTATAGTTCTAATCTGTAAGGATTGCCACTGGGGGTTAACAGGCACTTAAATGGTGCAACAGTGTCACACACACACTGCTGCAGGGGGCATGCATCCCAATAGTCATGCAGAAAGAGTTGTCAGTTTTGGAATTACAACACCTAATTATCTAGTTTTGTACACTATAGCCCACTGTACATATTGCATGTAACACAGTGGTATTGTGTTTGAAAATGTGTAACTCTGCATCTAAGGTGCATGATCTCTGTAGGCCATGATTAGGTTGGTGATGGTGGAGTTAACAGGGTGGCACAGGCACACAAAATGGTACAAGCATTGCACACACACAGGCAAGACAGCCATGCTGCTACAGAGGATATGCATACACTGACACATATATTCACGCAGTTGCCAGTTTTGAGACTAGAACCCCTACCTATCTAGTTGTATGCACTATATCCTTATTGCATCTGCCACGGAACTTATATTCCTGGAGAGTACCTTTCAGCCTCTTAGAACAATACACATGGACAAAGCCTTCAATAATGGGGGATACAGGTCCAAAAATAGCAACAGTTTTTACATATTGCTCTTACAAACTTAGATACTGATAGAGTGACAGGTTTCATATTACCATTACTTTTGTGAAGGGTATTACGTGTGACATGTAGATGTCTGTCATTATTTTCTGATTTCAACTTTTAATAATTTGTCAGGAAACCACAATTTTATGACACACAGACAAAATATATGAGGCACTCGTGTGGAGATTCTGCAAAACTGTATACAGTTGTGAGGTATGGCTTGCAGAGTGTCAAATAGTGCATCTACAGTGGCTGACATCAACAGGCCCTGTAAATTAATGCAATAGGGGGAGTCACCAGGGTGGAACAGCCTCAAAATGGTATAACCAACCCACAGGGGATATGCTTCACACACACATTTGGCAGTCTTGAGATTAGAACCCCTCCCTATCTAGTTGTACATGTTAGAGTGTTATGTTCTTGCCAAGTGCACCAAAGAGTTATATACCTGCAGAGTGTCCAATGCTATATCTAATGTAGTAGATATCAGCTAGCCCTATAACGTATGGCAATGGGGAGTTAACAGGCCTCAAAATGCATTGGCATTGCACACACATAGGCAGGAAACACACAAAGCCACTAGATAATATACTTATATATACACACACAAACAGTGGGTATTGTCAGGAATTAAATCACTACATATCTGTCTACAGTATTGAACTATGTACTTAGTGCTTGCGCCACAGAAATTACAGATATTGAGAGTGTCTGGCAGTGCTGTTGGGGTGGATGACTTCAGTAGCTATTGTGAGGAAGACCACTGTTGTAGAGGACAGTAGTTATAGGGCCAAAATATGGGTCAACATTACACAGACATAGGCCTGTTGGGTGTGTGTATTCTACTGTACGTGTAATGTATACAAAAACACACACACACGCACACACACACACACACACACACACACACACACACACACACACACACACACACACACACACACACACACACACAGTGACTGATGTGAGATTACAATGCCTCCCTACCTACTAATACACAATGGGTCTCACCATAGCATTTGCACATGCCACTGGTTAAAATTGGTGTACGTGTGGCTGTTGCAGTACATCACGCTATGTGTTTCAGGGTCTCACTCTGTCTGTCTCTCTCTCTCTCTCTCTCTTTCTCTCTCTATCTGTCTGTCTCTTCCCTCCATGTCTGCCTCTCTGTAAATGATATATTTGTATATGTTACCCACATATCTGTATGTATATCACAATCAACAGATCCAGCTAAATTTTATATATATCACATACGGATAGATGGAGGTAAACATGTCTGATGGGGGTGGGGACAGTTAGTGTGTACATAGCTGGCTGTATGCAGAAGGGATATATGTACATCCCAGTTCTGTAGGCAGATGTGGGTTCAGACATGGGCTTACAGTAGCTAAGTGTAGAAGCATGCCCAGTATGACCATCAATAGTAAGAGTGGGACTCCAGTCCAGACCTGCCTGTACTCCGGTCCAGGCTTTGGTGTGCTACAGCTGATTAGCTGATGAGCCTCTGTAACAGTCCAGCACCTCACTGATAGACTGGCTGAGGGATCTCCTTGCTGTGTGCTGTCCTTATTAATTGAGTTATTTCTATGGTGGGTACAGACTGTATTGGACTAATCAGAGTTTTGCTTAATATGTGAGGTACATTTTGCACAGAACTATGATGTCCTGGTATGTCAGTGGCAAATCAGTAGAGATTAATGTGAGGAACCACTGAGAGACATTTGTCTACTGACTCTGTACACTGCAGGGAACCCATGCTACTGCACGATGTGTTGCAGTCTGCACATTCTATTTTTCTGTGGCCAATGGTTACTCCTTCCCCTTATATGTAGCCCTTTGTCCTACTCTGCTCCAGCGGCAGGCTTTGTCCACAGTTGCTGCTCTTATGTAATTGTAGTTATGGTGTGACTGGGGTAGAAGTTGTAATATCACACACAGGGTTATGGACTACACACCTTGGACTGTACCAGTTTAGCAGATTGGCCAGCATTGTACCCCATACATCTGTTCTTGTCCTCAGACAGTTTGTATTGCACTTTTTCTAAGGCTCCATGTAGGCTGTATCTCTCTAACTCTTACAGACAGAGATCTTGACAGGGCCATATATCACAGTCAGACACAGGTCCAGACATGGGGACAGCAGCTTAATATTGCTCTTCCAAATGTTGAAAGTTGGTCAACTGGTTTTGTATTATCTTTAATTTTCCTATGGGTATGAAGTCTGCATCTCAGCCATCTGTCATTGATGTTTTCACATCAACCTGTATTGTTTAGCCAATAGTTTGCCAGACAAATGCGATGGTATGACAAACAGAACAGATATATGAGGCATACTTGTGGACATTCTGAGAAACCCTCTCATTCATGGGGTATGGATGGTGCCCTCTGACTTGTTGTGAGTACTGCCATAGTTACATGGCAGCCTTTGTATCCTGGCACTAGACTGACTTCTCACAACCAGCTGTTCTAGTAGGCACCATCTAGATTACTCAGAGCTGTGCACTGTCCATATCTGTGGCCCATCATCCCACCATTGTCCACCTTTCCTGCTGTAAGAAATATTGACTTTTGGACAGCCTGTAGAACACCTACCATAAGTGTAGCTGACATGCAAAATAACAGGCACAACCAGTCTTGAACCATGGACCCTGTCATCTAGAGTAATGCACTTAGCCCAGTGAGCCACAACAGCCAGCAGTCAGTGCTGTCTACTTACTGACACTATTAACCACACACATACATAGCACATTGACCTCTGCATATTGTGTAAATGGAACACGTTAGCAAGTTGATTGGGACAGCCTTGGGAATGAGTGGCCTGCTGCTATTACCTTACAAACATAACTATTATTGCAGTTCTATGGAAAGACAGGTGCTTGGGGGGGTAGAGGACCATACTTCTCAACTGTACACATTTTCACAGAATGTCCAGATGTTTGCCTCACATTTTGGGTCCATTTCACATAACATTGCAGTTGTCTAGAAAAGTACTGGCAAATCATTAAAGACTGAAGTTAGAAAGTAATGACAGACATTTGAGTTTTAGACTTCTTACTCTTCAGAGAATTTATGCTACTGCAAAACCTGTTCATTTATCAAAATTGTACGTTTGTAAGAGCAATATTTCACAATTCTTCCTGTTTTGGGCCTTTGGCCCAAATTTCTTTATGGCTTTGTACAGATTTCTTGTTCTAAGAGGTTGAGAGGTATGTATGGGACTCCAACATTGACACCCATGTATCTGTCCTATGACCCCGCTGTTTGTAAGTCCCCTCACATAGTGAAGTGGGTTTTGGTGGCTTGGGGTCTACTGCATATTCTGGGGCAGCCAGTATTTGGCAGAGAGTTCCTGTTCTTCCACGCAGCTGTCTGTTGTCTGCTGCTATCCTGGTAGATCACTCCATTCTCTTGCATACATGTAACAATACCATACATATGCTATCACAGTCTACTACCCCCATTCATTTGTTTTTAAGAAGAGTGACTTACCTTGCACTTGCAGAAGTTGTGAGGACAATGCTTCAGGGCTGACTCTGTCAGATGAAGGCAGTACACAGCCTATACATGATAAGGTATAGGTAGTGTGATGTGGCTGGCATCCATTTTATTGTGTGTATGTGAGTTGGAGTGAGGTGCCAGTCTCTGGGTCCCTAGGTTGTCAGTGTATGTGCTATGTATTGCCTCTTTTCCAAGGCCAGGTCATACTGGGCATGTCTACATCTGCCTATAGGGACAGGCTCAGGGGGTTCCTCCTCTGAGTCCCCCTGTGCCTGTGGGGACCTTGGCAATAGTGGAAGGCTGTGTCTCCCTTCCCTGTGATGTTCCTACTGCAGCTGTTTCCAAAGAATCATATTGTGTAGCATGGCAGATACTATGAACATGTGTGCACATGCAGCTGGAGAGTACTGCAGGGCTCCATCAGGTATGTCAAGGCAGCAGAATCGTGATTTAAGCAGCCCAAACACATGCTCTATGATGTTCCTAGTTTGTGCGTGTGCCTCATTATGATGTTCTTCAGTTGGTGTATGTGCATTTCTGATGGGTGTCATCACCCACGGTTTCAGTGCATAACCAGCATCCCCCACTAAATGACCATAAAAGATGTCACCCCTGGCAAATGTCTGGTACAGCTGTGATGCATGCCAGATATGGGAGTCATGATAACTGCCAGGGCTGCCAGCACACACATTGGTGATAATACCCCTGGCATTGCACATGACCTGGCAGTTAATAGAGTAATACCCCTTGCATTTGATGTAGACTCTACCCTCCTCACCTGGTGGTGCTTTGATGTGGACATGAGTGCACATATTGCTGGTCCTCTCCTCAGGGGCGTTGGGGAAATAAATGTGCTCACTGGCATATGTTAGCATGACATCTAGGAACTGGTGGAGTACCCTGTATGCGGACACCTGTGAAACCCCCATGATGTCATCAGTAGATCTTTGGAAAGTACCTGTAGCTAGTATTCTTAAGGCTATACATACCTTTGTTTCCACTGGGATGGGTTCCCCTCTGTTGGCTCTGGATCTAGGTGAGGGTGGCAGAGCTCAGTGAGTTCCTGTAGTATGTCCCTGTCTATTTTGTAGCACTCTACTATCTCCAGCTCATGTAGCCCCTGAAAGGTTACCCTGGGCCTGAACACTCTCCTCCTCCTCAGTCTGGGCCTATTGTCAGCTTCATCATCATCACTGACCTCAGCCTGTAGTGTATACAGATGTACCAAAGAAGCATCAGCCCCTATCATTTTTGTCAGTTAAAATTCCCATGTGTGTACTCCAATGGTGCAGAGTATGTGGGAAAAATCAGACTGAAGGGTTACGCATTCTTTATACTGGTGTGCTGCTGATGCAGACTGTGTGACTGGCTGACTATGATACATTCCACCTGACAGCTATATTATTGTGGGGTTTGAATGGGCCAATGTCAGTGGAACAGGGCTTATTAGTCATTTATGCTTGCTTGGTTTTCCCAGGCTATTTCCTTTTTTTGTGTGTTTGCTTTGGATTTCTTCCACTTCTAAGCTCTGCTGCACACCAGGCAAATCAGCGGCATTAGTGTAAACATTGCTCAGAAGATTTGACCCTCCCCTGTACATGGGCATGCTTAGATTTTCTTTAACCAGCTAAAACATGCGCCATGTGGCTAAGTATAGTTTATCAGCCTCAGACACTCCCCAATGCTTAGCTGTGCTCAGCTGAGTGCAAGCAGGTGCTGCTAAGCTCTAGTCCACTTAAATATGCAATTACACACCCCTTTAAATGTTAGCTATCTGTTCTGCCTACACTAACACAGTTATATCCCTACCACGGTTAGTACCTACGGACACAGTGGTCCTTTTTGTGATTCAGTAACTTTGAGTCATTTACATACCCCTAATTGTGTATACCCTGGATACAGCACTACACCAGGGCCTATCTCCTTAGCTACCATTATTACCTTTCACTGTAGGGCTTTGCATGCTGGCCAGTATAATGCAATAATACTGCACCTTTATATTTAATATTTTACACATTTTTTTTATCAATAGCATCTTTGTGAACTGCTGCATGTTGCTTGAATGTGGCATATGTATTTAAAAAAAAATGTAATATATTGTATTCATTTTTCATGTCAATGGCCATAGATTTGGCTATTTGTATGGCTACTGCTACATATACAACCCTTTATTTGGGCTGTTACAACCTCTGTTTAAATTTTATAGTCTAGTACATGGTTTTTAACCAAGTACATTTTTCCTGCAGACACCGCACCTACACGGATGCCTTGCTGATTCCTGGATTGCAAAATCCCCTCATTTGCATGGTTTTCACCAGCAGATGAGGTGATTTGCATTCTGCGGACACCTCCATGTTCATATGATGTCCGCACACTCATGTACGCCCCTAGCCCTTTTTCCTGGATCGCTCAGTGGCCATATTCCGTGTTTGGGATGCAAAACTATTCCTACACAGGGAATCGCTCTGTGTAGAGTTTATTGAATTACTCCAATGGTGTGCATCCCTGCACACACACACACACACACACACACACACACACACACACACACACACACACACACACACACACACACACACACACACACACACGATAAATGTCAAATAACTGATTAAAATGAAGTGCATTTTTTTCTTTGATTCTCCAAAGATGATACTACAACTTTTCAAGCAAGTTACAGTTAATATGTTAAAAGTAGCTTACATGCCAAATGTTTAATTTCTTTATAGGATTGTGTAACTGATTTCATTTTTTTAATTGGTCACTAATCGTTACATAAGCATACTCAGTATGAAGTAACACTCACCTAATTTCAGGCTGAGACCTCCAAGTGATGGCATGTTTATCAAGTAAACAATAAATTGATAATGAAGTGAGATTTTTTTTAACATTATAAAAAAACTATGCATTTAAGTACCTTAATTACTGTCCATATGTAATTAAGTAACATGCTGTGATCAAATGATTGTGCATATGTTTATTTATCTCAATTTCATAAGCAAGCAGAGAGAAAACAGCATGTAAATCTTCCCCAAAGAGCACTAGAACATCCAGTCCCAGCTGAGATATAAAAACAGTCACCAGATACAAAACAAGCATAAATATTTATTCAACACAGACGGAGAATGTCCAAGAGAATAAATATATTAAACAACGACTACTGTCCCACTTTAATTTTCAGTATGAGATTTTTTTTTTGTTTGATCTCCATTTTGCAGACAATTTTTTTTTTAATTTTTTGGTTTTTACTTTCATAAAAGTTTTTTTTCTCTAATCTAATACTGTTCTTTGCTTGCCCAATGCATATGTGTGTGTATATATATATATATATATATATATATATATATATATATATATATATATATATATATAAAATGTGTGTGTGAATGTATGTGTAATTGCATATGATTTATCATGCTGCAAAAAATAATCTCAGGACAGGTCAAAAACAACCTAGTGAAACTTACAGCAGTTAGAGTAGTAGTGACGTACCATGAGTATCTTATGTGATCATCAACCTTGTAGAACTGTGAAGGACAACCTGGCCATTAAAACTGCTGCTGTATATATTCAGATGGGTGAAGTCAGGCATTAAACTGTGCATTTTCCAGGCTAATCCAGATTTAGTATGGCACACTCATTTGGGAGAATCCAGAGGACTCTGGAACATTGTGGCAGTGTTGCAGAGTGAAAGAGAGGGAGAGAGAGAGGGAGAATGCTTGAGACTAGATAAATTTGTCACGGAAAACCTGGCGATAGTCATGCCTCTCTACTTTAGATCATTACAAGGAATGTTTTTCATTTTGTGTCTTAAAAATTCCATGATCCACACAGTTACTCAATGGAAGGGCCAGCCACATCTTCATTGTTAAGAATTTTGATCAAAACCTATAGTAAATATTGAACCATGTAAATTTATCAACAAAATTTACTCCAAGCATGAATCAACAGTTTCCTCCTAGTTTAGGTTACTAGAAAGTATTCTACACCCCCCATTTGTTCCATTTAATAAGAAATAGTTTTTTAGATTTTGATTAAAGAACATCGAGAACTATGGCTTTAGGGAATAGGTCTTGGTTAAAAGATTTCACTTCCAGGGCTTCTTCTGTTGAAAGACTGTATATTTTCTTGTCTACCCTTATGATCTACTGACTTGGAAAATAAAGTTTTACTAGGAAAACATAGTTTTCCTCTTGTTCACTGAAGGGTGCAGTTTCAAAGACTGTTAGCACTGACAGAAACATTGTATGCACGAAACACCACCACCAATAAGATTAAAGGACTGAACTCTTTATTTTAATGGAAAAATCCTTCATTGACATTTTGGTTAATTCATCCATTTTTGTGTTGTAACAAGATAAATTATACATGTTTACTGTCTGAATGTGAATGTATTATTATTATTATTATTATTATTATTATTATTATTATTATTATTATTATTATTACTATTACTACTACTGCAAGCATGTGAAAAAGTGCAATTCATTGATGCCGTAGTAATTAGCACTCAGAAGTGAGAGCACTAAACTGTCATTCGTTTTAAAATTGTATACACATTTCAGATCACATTCATAGCAATATCTCAGATAATTTATATTTCTCTGAGGTATGGTAATCCCACAGTTAAAATATATATAAGAAAGATTTTGGAGTTGCAACCCCATATTTTTAGAACATTTGCAAAAACTCTACAGTGTTTTTTATTTATTTTTTTGTCAGATGATTTCTACAGCATAACCATTTTTTATTTGAAAAGATACTTTCAACAAGTTCAGAACATAACCATTAGGCAGCAATGGTCTTATTTTTTGTGATATAGTCCTACCACAATGAGAAGATACAAGTCTTTGACAATTTTTTTTTCAACTTTTCTTTAAAAAGTACCTCTGTTGGGAGAGTGGGACTTAGCTAGCAGCCCATCAGAGTGATTTTCTTGGCTCCCCTTTCCTTAGTGCTTAAAGTAATTCTAGTTGGCAAAATCTCTGATTCTTCCAGTTCAAATTCATTTGCATCCCTGGATTCATCTTAAATAGCATGAAGCTTGATTTAGCCACACTCCTAACAACACTGTTCAAGCTTAGCCTCTATACAGGTTTTGTACCAAGTGAATGGAGAACAACTACAGTCATTCCACTGTATAAGGGAGGAACTTTCACAGACTCAGGCAATTATATACCCACAAGTCTGACCAGTTTCATATGCAAAGCCATGGAAAAACGTATCATGGAATTAATCAATTAGAAATAGGAGACCTCCAAACACTAGACCCATTTCATGCATACTCAACCTGGTGAATGTTTTTTTTTTTTTTTTAAATGGCTAGCAAAGCAATGGATGAAGGCAAAACGGTACATACCTCAAACTTCAAAATGGCCAAAGCTTGTGTCAATTCCCCACTCAAGTATAGCTGAAAAACTAAATAAACTTGGCATAAATCCCTGTATCACATGCTGGATTGCAAACTGGCTCTCAGATACAGAATAGGTTCATACGTTCATAGATTAGTACTAGGCTAACTGCCTTTGGAGCCATTTTAAGCCTAGCCAATTATCCCTTGTGAGACTCAAACCCTGCACCCTGTGTTTGTAAGACAAACACCTTAACCATTAGGCCACCATCCCAAGTCTAAATCCAAGATAGGATTCAGATAATCAAAATAGGGGAAGTTACCTTACAAAGAGACCAGTCACTGGTGTAGTCCCCAGGTTTTCATGCTTGGGCACCTCTGTTGCTTGCCATCAACTTTTCTGAAGTAAAAGCCAATAACCAAGGGCTCTGGTTGACTGAGTTTGCAGATGACAACAAGCTAGGAACAGTTATTGAATCCCTAAATGACTTGGCCATCTCTCATGAAGGTCTGTCCCAAATAAATAGCTGGTGTCAAAATCATGGTCTGAAACTAAATGCTAAAAAATAGAATTATATATATCCTTTGAGAAGTAATCTGCCCCAGGGAACTACCCACATTGAAAATATGCCCCTGAGAGTCAAGTTGTTCAAGATTTGGGAACATATGTGGACAGTGACCTAACTTTTGACCAAAATAAAAGTTCTTCTTATTGGACGGCTTATAAACAAAGGGATTGTGTCTTGATCTAGGTACGTCATTGTCCCCTCTTTACTCAGTCCTCCTTAGGCCAATCATTGAATATAACACCCCTTGGTATGTATCTGTTCATGCACATGCAACAACTGGAATGCCCATGCAAGCCTAAACAACATGTCCAACATGGACCGAGTCAAAGTGCTGTCATTATACTAAGTATCCTCCAGACTGCTAAGAGATGACCTGTGTCTGGCATACAAGGCATCCTCTGACCCATTAGTGATGGCTTTACTGCACACCAGCAAGGAAAATTAGAAATAAATTGGTCTAAGGATCTACACCTCTTCTGAAACATCAAGTTTGGAGGGACAATTATATATCACAAAAGATAACTGCTGCTATGAAACAGACTCCCCATCTACATAAAACACAGTTTATCCTTGTCTAATTTCAAGCACAACTTAGATATATAGATGGGAAACAGAAAATTGGAAAGATATAGCTCCTAAATGCATCCTAAGGTTCCATTGCATGAGTCCCTTCAAATTATCTGTAGTCTGATTAAAAACAGAACACGAAAAACAAGTAACAAAACCAGGCACAGCAGAGCAGGAGAGCCACAATATGTGCAGAAACTGCTGTTGATTCCAAAAGGCAATTTTATTTATTTATAATCCACAAAAAAGCATGATCTGTAAACTTAGTTAAGCGTTTTCATCTCTGTCAAGTCAGAGACTTCTTCAGAATAACTTTTTACTAATAAAACTTTGTTTTAAATACAAAATAGTAATAAACATGCCCCCTAACTAGACAAATTGACCAACCAGCTTCCGTTTGCATAAACACATAAAGCCATTAAAGATCAGTTAAGTGTCTGTTAAAAAAATCTACGCAACCACATAAAATATGTAATGTATAACACAACATTAATCATAAATAAATATCACATATAAAAATGCAAACAATAAAAATATTTTGTTTCATTTTTCCATATTGTTTTTTCTCAGCTTTTAATTTTAGAAAACAGAGAGGGAGAATGAATCATTTAACCCAGGCCACTGTGTGACATTAGTTTTAAGGTGGCACAGTGCTTCTTATCTTGCTAAAAGTAATGTCCACAGACCACCTCTTATATCTGGCACGAGAACTTCTACAACAAAAAATTTAAAAGAATTGTCACTAAATTCCATACAATGCTTAGACAAAGCATTTACATCCTTCTTATTTTTTATATCCCTTAGGTGTTCATATATACGATTTTTTAACTTCCTCTCAGTTTTTCCAATATAAAAGCAAGGACATTTTGTGCAAAAAGCACAACATATAACTTTTTCAGACTGCAGGAGCATTTGTTATTTAATTTAACATCAGCTCACAGTATAACTCACCCTTCCTTGTTGGTATTGGTAAAGTAATGGTGTAAAGTGGCTCCTTTCACGTTTATTAATTACTTCCAACATGACCTCATTAATTAAGTTACTAGGATACCATTGTTTTAAAAATATATATTTTTTTTAATTTGCATTTGTCCAAAAAGCTATCAAAAAGGGATACCGTGCATGCAGCCCTTAGAAATTGTCCCTTGCCAACAGCTTTTCTCTGTTTAAAGGATGGGAGCTTTTACTATTTGAGTATGTGGTCTTTCTAAAAATCTCTGATTTAAAGACCTTAAAAAGCTTGTCTTTCATTAACTTCACATCTAAGTATGAAATCTCATCAAAACCAGTATCATGGGTAAACCTCAGAAAGGTGGTTAATCCATTAACGTACTCTATAAATGTGTCTATTATTTCAACTGGTCCAACCCAAAAAAATAAAAATGTCATCCAACAATCTCATATAACTTTTGCAATGCAGAAAGTAAGGTGAATTAAATAAAAACGTATTTTCTCAATGTAATATAACAATATCAGCATATAACCCACCACAGGCTGAACCCATTGAGACCCCTTCTATTTGTAAAAACTGTGAGCTCCTACACTGATAATTATGATGTGCACCCTATTTGAATGAGCCTACATGTGACACCCAAAGGAACAATAATAATTTGAATAGTGCTTTTGTTACAACTTTTAACAGCAAAAATATTGCTGACATAGTTAAAAATTGGGGTGTTATTTCGCATAATAAAGATATTAGACAATATACAGGGAAAAGGCCAACTATTGTTTACAGGAAAGGGAAATGCCTTAAGAACATTTTAGAAACAACCCCAAAGGGCCCTTATAATGGCAGTATGAAAAAATGTGGCTGTTGCCATTTCTGCCCATTTATTCATGAGGGGTGTATTTTTAATATTAATAATGTGATTGTTAAATTAAATAACAACTGCTCCTGCAACTCCGAAAAAGTTGTATATTGCACTTTTTGCACAAAATGTCCTTGCTTTTATACTGGAAAAACTGAGAGGAAGTTAAAAAAATCGTATATATGAACACCTAAGGGATGTAAAAAATAAATAGGATACAAATGATTTGTCTAAGCATTGTATGGAATTTAGTGACAATTCTTTTAATTTTTTTGTTGTAGAAGTTCTCATGCCACATATAAGAGGTGGTCCGTGGACATGACTTTTTATTAATATTAATATTTTTTTAATTTGCATTTGTCCAAAAAGCTATCAAAAAGGGATACCATGCATGCAGCCCTTAGAAATTGTCCCTTGACAACAGCTTTTCTCTGTTTAAAGGATGGGAGCTTTTATAATGTAAGAAACTATTTGAGTATGTGGGCTTTCTAAAAATCTCTGATTTAAAGACCTTAAAAAGCTTGTCTTTCATTAACTTCACATCTAAGTATGAAATCTCATCAAAACCAGTACCATGGGTAAACCTCAGAAAGGTGGTTAATCAATTAACACACTCTATAAATGTGTCTATTATTTCAACTGGTCCAACCCAAAAAAATAAAAATGTCATCCAAAAATCTCATATAACTTTTGCAATGCAGAAAGTAAGGTGAATTAAATAAAAACTTCTTTTCTCAATGTAACATAACAATATCGGCATATAACCCACCACAGGCTGAACCCATTGAGACCCCTTCTATTTGTAAAAACTGTGAGCTCCTACACTGATAATTATGATGTGCACCCTAATTGAATGAGCCTACATGTGACACCCAAAGGAACAATAATAATTTGAATAGTGCTTTTGTTACAACGTTTAACAGCAAAAATATTGCTGACATAGTTAAAAATTGGGGTGTTATTTCGCATTATAAAGATATTAGACAATGTACATGGAAAAGGCCGACTATTGTTTACAGGAAAGGGAAATGCCTTAAGAACATTTTAGAAACAACCCCAATGGGCCCTTATAATGGCAGTATGAAAAAATGTGGCTGTTGCCATTTCTGCCCATTTATTCATGAGGGGTGTATTTTTAATATTAATAATGTGATTGTTAAATTAAATAACAACTGCTCCTGCAACTCCGAAAAAGTTGTATATTGCACTTTTTGCACAAAATGTCCTTGCTTTTATACTGGAAAAACTGAGAGGAAGTTAAACAAATTGTATATATGAACACCTAAGGGATGTAAAAAATAAATAGGATACAAATGTTTTGTCTAAGCATTGTATGGAATTTAGTGAAATTCTTTTAATTTTTTTGTTGTAGAAGTTCTCGTGCCACATATAAGAGGTGGTCCGTGGACATTACTTTTAGCAAAATAAGAAGCACTGTGGCAGCTTAAAACTAATGTCACACAGTGGCCTGGGTTAAATGATTCATTGTCCCTCTCTGTTTTCTAAAATTAAAAGCTATGGAAAGATGAGAAAAAACAATATGGAAAAATGAAACAAAAGATTTTTATTGTTTGTATTTTTATATGTGATATTTATTTATGATTAATGTTCTTATACATTACATATTTTATGTGGTTGCATAGATATTTTTTAACAGACAATTGATGTTTAATGGCTTTATTTGTTTGTGTAAAAGGAAGCTGGTTGGTCAATTTTTCTAGTTAGGGGACATGTTTATTACTATTTTTGTATTTAAAATGAAGTTTTATTAGTAAAAAGTTGTTCTGAAGAAGTCTCTGAATTGACAGAGATGAAAGCGCTTAACCGTTTTTTCAAATCATGCTTTTTTGTGGATTATAAATAAATAAAATTGCCTTTTAGAATCAACAGTGGTCTGTGCATATATTGTGGCTCTCCTGCTCTGCTGTGCCTGGTTTTGATACTTATCTATAGTGTGATCCAAGTTATTCTCAGTGGGGATAATATATAATTATTGACCATGGCATGGGTAAGACCAATCTATAACCAAATGGGACAGGTTATTTTGAGCACAAAAAGTAAAACTGACTAGGATTATAATGGCCCTCAAGGGCATCTAGTCTAGTACTTACATATGAACCTGTAAAATAAAGGCTAATAAATAATGGTAAAGGATAATTCATGAAGGGAAAAGCACCCAAGTTGGTGCAGTGTGTGGATGATATATTAGAAAATGAGATGATTATAAAAATAATTAAAATGTTGGAAGTAGTCTCCACTGAAACCCAGGATCTGCACAGATGGTTTGAATTCAACAGGAAATAACCTGTTTGGAGCCAGAGTTGGCCTGTTTGCATAATAGTCTGAGGTGCCAGGAAACTATCGAATTTCAAAGTTACAAAAGGACCCTACCTGTTTCAGACTGAAGATTAAACACTTAAAAATAAACTGAGGTGTGGAAGTAATAGACTGAGCAGCAAAACAGAGAGATGAAAACTGACAAAGAATTAAGTTTACTTCTACCATAACAATATACTGTTGGATGGAGAGGAAGTTGAACACTGTTGCCAAGGACAAATTGTCAGCTCCATTCCTATGTAGTTAATGAATCCAGCCAGCCTCTTCTAATTCCTCTTCCCATTTTTGCACATGGGGTCAGGGTGTCACTTCAACAGTGACAATCTTCTACAGCCAAGGTTCATACTGCTGAGTGGCTAGTCCTGCTGCAGTTTTCTTTCATACCACACACTCTCACACACTCACATCTATGGCCAATCCACCTACTGCATATCTTTAGAATGTTGGAGTAAACCCACACAAACGCAGAGAGGACATGCAGTCTCCACACAGAAGGCACCCCAGCCGAAAACCAAACTGGACAAGTATTTGCTGTGATGCAACAACTCTGTTCACTGTGCCACCATGCCACCCCCATGTAGTTAATGAAGGGCTCATAAATAATTCACACTTCCTTCACAGTGTGAAGGCTGAAGGATTCATAGTGAGAATATTTCAAGATTATTCCACACCCCTAGTTTTGTGCAGAGCTGCATATTGCAGTGTCTGAAAGGAGTTACAAAAGGTAGCTGTTTTGACTTGGGTAGCTTCTCTTGTGAATATGCATTTATTTATTTATTGGTTTATTTATTTATTTATTTATTTATTTATTATATGTTTTAAAAAGGTGGGTGGGCTGGTCTTCAGACCCTTTTCAGCCATGGCCTAAACCTATACGGCAACAATTGTAGTAACAATGCAAAACAAGGAAGTGGAATAAATAGCAAAATATTAAATGACTAAGACGGTAAACAGATGGCGATTAAAACAATTTGCAAACATATACAGAAAATTATATATTCATCTTCTCAGAATTTGGTATAATGCTTCCTGAGGACTGAAGCATTTGAGTCTAAGACTTCCTAGCCTTCAGAAAAATGCATGTTAATGTAAAACCTGTTATTCAAGCAATTTTCTAAGTTTATAAGAACAATACTTAAAATCTGCCTCTATTTTGGGGTATTTGCCCCTCCATTATTTTTTACTCTGTCCAGATTTCTTCTAAAAGGTTGAGAGGTATGTGTGAAAAAGGGAGATACTGCCAGCACAGCTATCTGGAATTTTGTAAATAATTATATGTCATTTGTGAATATCAATATGATCTATATAAGATGCTTGTGTTACAAATGTATTAGAACTGTATGTCATGTGTATATCAAACTGCTGGTACAGAAGTGTGTGTTGAAAATGTTTTTGCAAAGTGCTTGAAATGTATCCACAGTGTACCATACTGGAAAAGAACAGAAATGTACATGCACTATTTCAACTGTTTAGATGTATGTATTTTCACAGTGAAAACTGGGATACAGGAGGTTAACCTCAGTCTAGTAAATTTTAGAAAAATAGCTGAAAGTAAATTACTTTATAGGCTAGGCCAGAGACACAGACTCTGTGCTGAGAGGCTTTCTGTATTGTCTTGGAAGTGTTTTACTCTTTTATGACTTCCAGCATTTGCCAAAGATCTGAGGAACAACCCTTGTCTATGTATTTTTACAGGTAGATGCTAAATGCTACCATTTTCATTGATGGTTGTCTTGGGCCTGGGAACTAGAAGTCACATGACAAGAAATGATATCATTCTGCAAGCTATCCTGGCAGTAATATCTGAGATATTAATTTGAGAGGTCTCTGAGCATTTTGTATTCCTTGACATGACAACAACAATTAGAGAAGATCCATTCACCACACCTGCCTTGCTCTGTAAGTATGTTTCTAGAGAATACTAACTCTCTTAAATATAGTCAGAAATATAGCAAAGCTTAGTTTAGATTTTTTCTTCATTAATTTGAGATTGTCTTGCAATGTTGTTTTAAATATTTCCTGTGATTTTGAACTCTGATGTCACTATAAATATATATTTAGTATTGTCTTACTTTTTGTTATTCATTATTAAATATATTTACATATTTCATTGTGGCTGATCTGTTTAGAGATATTTAAGTTCTGAGAGTACTTACGTTTTTTTTTGGTGACACTGTGGGCCACTCATAATAGCCTTACTCTTGGTCAAACTGCCATTTGTATTAATAGTAATATTACACAGAAAGATTGGACACCCTTTGTTAAGGGCCTTACAGTAGCTGATAAGGAGCTGGCTGGTGGCAGTGATAACTAACTTATAGTCTGAGCAAAAGGGGGCATAGATAGTAAACCTGTGCCAGCCTTTCCCAAGTGTGTGTGTGTGTGTGTGTGTGTGTGTGTGTGTGTGTGTGTGTGTGTGTGTGTGTGTGTGTGTGCGCTCGCACACATGTGCATGTGCGTGTGTGTGTATATAAAATCAGACCTCAAAGAGTGTGTGTGTCAGCTACTTGGGCAGGGACAAGAAGCAATGGTTGGACAGAGAAGGGTGCTGGAGGTCTTGGCTTGGCCACTCAGCTGAGATCTCAGCTCTATAGCTGTGTCAGCTGGGAATCTTATTGGGGATCTGGAGAAAGAGGGATACACCAGCCCCAGTCTGACTGTGGTCTTTTTGTGCTCTAAATGGAAATTGCACTTGATGCAGAAAGATGCATCTGGTAATACTGTGTGTACCTTGTCATCCTCCCAGTGTATGTCCTCCACTGGTTCCAGTGTGGTGTGGATTGAGGCTCCTTGATTACTGGTCCAGTGGTGGGGTGTCACATTTATTGGTTGGCAGTGGTGGAATCACCACATCACTTAGTGGGATTCAGTGGTGTGGATATTGAACTCCTGTAGCCTGTAAACACTGGTCACTAAATAAGGTGTTTCTACTCTCAAGCAGCCACACACTGAACATTCGGAGTTCTATATCACAATAGTTTTATTTATTATTTTTTGTTAGCTTAGTTAGTGAGAGAGAGCAGGCAAGGATGTCAGCAGAGGAGTATGGCAAGCTGACAAGGAGCCAGATGGCTGAGATTTGCCAAGACAAAGGATTGGTGCATGCCAACCTGCCTAAAGTGGAAATGGTTACAGCCTTAGTCACAGCTGCATCACAGACTAACAGCCAGGAAGACAACCAGACTGGCCTTGGGGATGTAGAACTTTCAGAAAATGGGCAGTTCAGCTTTGCCTCAGAGGACTTAAAAGAATCCATCTGGGTTAAAGAGACTTGAACTGGAGGCCAAACATTTGGAAATAGAATCAGGAGAGAGACTGCATTGTTTGTTGGCTGGAGAAAAGGGGGAGCAGAAACAAATGTAATTAGAATAAGCAGGGAGATGTCTGGAGGCCGAAGTAAATGAGAGAGTGAGATGTTTGGAAGCTGAAGAAAATAAGAGGCAGATAAACATGAAATGCTGACATCACCAGGGGCATGGAGGTAATGGGGAAGGGAATAACAGAACCCCAGAAGCAACAATGGTCATTAAATTTCTTCCAAAATTTACAGAGGGTGATCATTTTGATAGTTTTATTAATATGTTTGAAAGGATCTATACCTAATTTCTGCTACTTAAAAAAAAATATCCTTGTTTTCTGCCTTTACTGAACTAGAATAGTCCAGTCTTCAGGTATTGCTGATCTATGGGTTGTGTCATAGTTCCTGTGTTGCCCATATCCTTATTTGGATAGGAGGAAGCTTCTGTGTTCACCAGTGAGAGTGGGGAGCTCTGAGCAGCTTATCTGTCCCTTGAGGAGTGGTTCCAGCCCAGTAACTTGTAGCTAATTGGCCGTTTTGGGCCATTTCCTATCTCTTTCTAACCCCCTGCTTTAAAGCCAGCTTTAGAGCGCTTTTACACTTGTAATTTAAAGTTTGTCCTGTTTGTTGCATTTACCTGTTGAGGCTACACACTCAAGTGCGCTAGCCTGTGTTACATATTTATTGCATTTTCCTGCTGTTTGTTGCAAAAAAAAAAAAAAAAATCTTTTTTTCATCTCTCCTGACTCCTAGAGTTTCCAGCACAAGAATCTGGAGGTCTATTGGCCGTTAGGCAATTTCTAGCTCTTTCAAGTCCCCCTGTATAAAACGCTTTGGTACGAGGTTTTGCACTTGTTACTACTTACTACTCAAGCTCCGTGCACTTTTAAAGTTTGTCCTGTTTATTGCATTTTACCTGTCGAGGCTACGCAAGTGCAACGCTAGCCTGTAGCCTGTACTTATTGCATTTTCTTACTGTTTGTTGCAAAAAAAGAAAAAAAAATATCCTTGTTTCCCATCTTTCCTGACCTAGAGTAGTCCAAATACAGGCTTTGCTGTATTCTGGACGTTTGGAAAGTTCCTGTGTTGCCCATTTCCTTTCTTGGATAAAGGGAGGCTTCTTTGTTCACCAGTGGCAGTGGGGAGCTTAGAGCAGCCTATCTATCCCTGGAGGAGTGTTTCCAGCACAAGAATCTGGAGGTCTATTGGCCGTTTTGGGCCAATTTCTAACTCTTTCAAGTCCCCCTGTATAAAACCCACTTTGGTGCGGTTTTTGTGCTTGTTACTACTCAGCCAAGCTCCTCGTGGTCCTGCAGAGTGGTGCTAGCAGCAGAGAGGCTAAAAGAGTGACTGCTAACCTGATAAAAGTGTTTTCCTGCTACTACCTGGGCGACTGTCCGATCTAGCTAAACTGCAAGTATTTCTGCATTCTTGAACTGTTTTAAACTGTTTAAAGTTGTTTTTGCACATGCACTTTTAAAGTTTGTCCTGTTTGTTGCATTTACCTGTCGAGGCTACACGCTCAAGTGCGCTAGCCTGTGTTACATACTTATTGCATTTTCTTACTGTTTGTTGCAAAAAAAGAAAAAAAAATGATCCTTGTTTCCCGTCTTTCCTGACATAGAGTAGTCCAAATACAGGCTTTGCTGTATTCTGGACTTTTGGAAAGTTCCTGTGTTGCCCATTTCCTTTCTTGGAAAAAGGGAGGCTTCTTTGTTCACCAGTGGCAGTGGGAAGCTTAGAGCAGCCTATCTATCCCTGGAGGAGTGTTCCCAGCACAAGAATCTGGTAGTCTATTGGCCGTTTTGGGCCAATTTCTATCTCTTTCAAGTCCTCCCTGTATAAAACCCGCTTTAGCACTGCTTTGCGCGATTTTGCGCATAGCGCAGCATGTGGCAACGCTGCTTAATTGGGTTTAAACCATTCTCGGCTCCACAGAGTCTGCTCTTCACTTTTTCCCTTAGAACTGATTTAGTTCTCATAATAAATATGCTATTCCTACTCTAAAGCCTGGCACTTGCTCACTAAAGCAATTATATAAGTCAGCACTAAAAAATTAAAAGCACTACACCCTCACAAACTCCCCTTGAGTACCTTGTTCCCCATTGGCCCTTTTTTCAGTTATAAAGAAATTCCCAATACCATTCTAGCATGTCCAAAGGTCAATTATCAATCTCCTCTCCGGTCCAGCTGGTGAATCTGGGAATCTTGAGGCAATGTTACAACTGCCTCATGTACACAGACAACCCTCTCCTCCTCCCAACAAATTCCAACACATGTGAGAGATGCAACCATATAGCTAAACTGAAGGCTAAGATCTCTCAACTCAGTACTGGCATAACCAGTCAGGAGGAGAAGGAAACCACACTCACTACAATTCCAGTCTCACATAGACCTACCACGACAGCAAGCCAAACACATAAACACACAAAAACATACTCGGAGGATCTAAATAAAAATCTGCCGAAGCAATAGATACCTCCAAAGCAGACACTTAAGCAACCGCTACCCCAAAACAAAACACGTGCAACACATAGCTCACAAAGCCAGTGTGCCAAATAGTCACAGCCCTTAAGGCTAAACAACACACCTGATACACTTGTAATAGGTGACTCTATCGTCAAGCACACTGATGTCCCACTTACCAGGCTGAATAAGGAGGAGGTCATGGTGAGCTGCCTGTCGGGTGCTAGGATCCGCCACATAACACAAGCACTCAGGTCACTCCACTGCAAGTACAAATATGACTCAGTCATTGTCCATGCTGGTGTGAATGACCTGAGATGTACCTCCCTGGACTACATGAAAAGAGACATAGAGGAGCTCTCTGAGCATGTAGCCCAGGCCGGTATGACCCTGACCTTGAGTAGCATCTTACCCTCACCAAGAATGATGCCACAATATGAAGACAAGATGATCAATTTCAACAATTGGCTTAAGTATTGGTGTCATTCAAAGGGGATCCAATGCCTGTCAGCCTGGGATGACATGCTCGACAAGCCACAATGCTTCGCTAGGGATGGCTTGCAATTGTCACCCCTGGGCTTTCAGATATTGGCAAAGGCTCTTTCCACCCCCATAGTGCCTTGTTTAGGCAAGGCTCAAAAGACAAACCCACCTCCATAGGTATCACAAGGGATAAGAAACTAAGAGTAATGCTACTCAATGCCAGAAGTCTAAACCTCAAGATGCATGCACTCGAAACTCTCCTTAGCATAGAGAACATCGATATCTGTGCAGTAACAGAAACCTGGTTCAAGGGTCCCGAGAGCACCCCAGCACTACCAGGTTATACCTCATACCATGTTTTTTGGCCCCAAAACTTGGACCGAACCACAAAAGGAGGGGGAGTATCAATATTCATCAAAGATACCCACACCTCCAGGTTGGTGGCACAGCACGAAGCATCAGAGACTATCCATGTGCAACTACCAGTGGGTAAAACTGCCTTCCAGATTATAGCCTGCTACAGACCACCCTCCCAAACCCAGAAACCCCACTCGGCCTTCCTGAGAACACTGGAAAATATGAAGGTCTCTCCAAACACCATTATATTGGGCGACTTCAACTACCCAAACATAGACTGGGAGCATTACTCTAGCTCCAACACCCTAGCCCAAAGGTTCCTAGAATTTATAAACTCAAATGCTATGGAACAGCTTGTTACCACTCCCACAAGAGGGGAAAACATACTGGACCTGATCATCACCAACATGGGGACTCTATGCTCCAGACCAGAAGTGTATCCCTCACTGGTAAGATCAGACCATAAACTAATCTCACTAGATATTCATATCCCGGCCCCAGCCCCTGCCCAGAAAACCACAGTGAAAAACTTCTCTAAAGCAAATTTCACACTCCTCAAAACCGAGGTGGAATCCTTCAAAGCCCCCTGGCCTGTGGAAAATACGGCCCAGACTGCAGAATCCTTTATAAACGCATTTTATGAACACCTTCAGGAATGCATGGATCATGCAATCCCAAAGAAAACCAAGACAGAATCCTCCAAAGGCAGGCGTCCTGTCTGGTGGACCCCAGCCATAAACAAACTATACAATAGAAGGGGGAAGCTACTACATGAAAGAGCAAAATCCCAAAAAGGGAAGGCATCTCTGATCAGTATTAGCAAAAAACTACAGGCACTCATAAAATCATATAAGGCCAGCTGTAAGAGAAAAATTGCACAGGACACTAAGGATAATCACAAGGCTTTCTTTAGTTATGTTAGAAACCTGGGTGGGAATTCCCAGATATGCTCAGAATTAGTCCAAAATAACAAAAATACACTGAACCCACAGACATTGTCAACATCCTAGCTGACAGGTTCAGCGCAGACTTCTCCCCCCCCTTCCCCACCAAAAGGGCAAATATCTATCCCAGCAGAGTGCTGCCCCCCCTGACATCTCACTCAGATACTCAGGTAAGAGCCGCCCTCTCCAAAGCAAAATACACAGCATCAATGGCACCAGATGGTGTCCTGGGCTGTGTCCTACATGAACTCCAAGAAGAACTCAACCCAAACATAAAACTACTGTTCAGTCTCAGCCTTACTACAGGATATGTACCCAAAGAGTGGCATACAGCAACAGTGGTCCCTCTCCACAAAAGTGGTGCCTAAATGGATCCTGGAAACTATCGCCCCATAAGCCTGACTAGCTTGGTCTGCAAAGCTATGGAAAGGATCATCATGGACCTCATAAATAAAGATATTGGGGACCTACAGACACTGGATCCTACCCAGTTCGGCTTTGTTAAGGGCAGATCCTGCCTCTTAAACCTGGTAGATTTCTTTGAAACAGTCACCAAGACCATTGACAAGGGGAAGGTGGTCCACACAGCCTACCTGGACCTCGCAAAAGCCTTCGATACAATACCCCACTCGGGCATTATAGATAAGCTCACAGGCTTAAACATAAACCCCTATGTCACTAGATGGTTTTCAAACTGGCTCAAGGACAGAACCCACATGGTTAGAATTGATGGAGCCATGTCAGACTCCAAACCAGTTACAAATGGCATCCCACAAGACTCAGTCCTGGGACCTCTCTTGTTCGGTATATATTTCTCGGAGGTACAGGCCAACACGGAAGGACTGTGGCTGACCAAGTTCGCAGATGACTGCAAACTGGGCACCATAATCGACTCTCCAGCCGACACAAGCATCCTACAAAAGGGCCTCATAGAAACAGACAACTGGTGCCAGAGCCATGGCCTCAAGCTAAACGCCAAAAAGTGTACAGTCATCCCCTTCGGCAAACACAAAGTGCCCACAAATTACCACATAGATGGTAATCCATTAAGTACGGAAGAAGTATTTAGGGACCTGGGGACCCAAGTTGATAGCAATCTCTCATTCGACAACCACGTGGCCAAAGTGGTTAGAAAATCATTTTATATAGCCCACCTAATCATGAAGGGATTCACATCTTGATCAGGGGAGGTCATCATGCCTCTTTATTCATCCCTCATCAGGCCCATAATTGAGTACAATGCCCCTTTTGGGATGTACCTTACCAGACACCTGCAGCAACTGGAAAGACCCCAAAAGTCACCAAGAGGATCAAAGGGCTCAAACAGATGCCATATGCTGCCCGGTTAAAGAAACTCCAGCTCTACTCAGTGGCATACCGCCTGCTCAGAGGCAATCTGTGCCTGACGTATAAAGCCATGTCCAACCCGAAATTAATGGACATGCTGCACCTCAGAAAATCCAAATCCCATCGAGCTACGCGCTCGAGAGACTTGAACCTCACCACTGAAATAAATAGGACATGCTGGATGGACAGATGCATAACCCAGAGGCTCCCTTCACTCTGGAATAAAATCCCAGTCCAGGTTAAGCAGAGTCACTCATTGACTCTCTTCAAGAGGATTCTTGAGTGGATGGGAGATCGTAGATTTACTCCGGGTATCACTTCTGTGTCACTGTTAGACAGATGCACAGTATACTAACCTCGAAAAAGGGCATAGCAAAATTCATTTTAAAATGGGTGGCGAAAGCCAAACACACTCTGGCTAGGCTTGTAAATGCCCAAGGGCATATAGTCTAGTATGAACCTATGAACCTATGAACAGAATAATAATGACCAAGGGCTCTCGGTATAGATTCATAGGTTGATACTAGACTATTTGCCCTAGGGCATTTATAAGCCTAGCCAGAGTGTGTTTGGCTTTCGCCACCCTTTTAGATTAGTTGATTGTGCCTCTGTATAGTAGGTGAAATTTAGCAGGTAAGTTGTCTACTGCTAGTGTGGTGGGTTTTAGTTTTTTGAGTAATTTCATAGATTAGTACTAAGCTAACTGCCCTTGTGAGCCATTTTAAGCTTAACCAATTATCCCTTGTGAGACTTAAACCCTGCACCTTGTGTTTGTAAGGCAAACACCTTAACCATTAGGCCACCCTCTCAAAGAAATATTCCTAGGTTAGGTTAGTATTATGCTAACTGCCCTTGCGAGACATTTTTAGCCTAGCCAATTATCCCTTGTGTTTATAAGGCAAACACCTTAACCATTAGGCCACTCTCCTTTTATGTTTCTTGACCCCCTTACTCCATGGTAAAGCAGTAACTGCTATTTTGAAATTGTCTGATACTGACTGCTTAAATTATAATACTGCTAACATTTGTTTATTAGAGTGTTTTAAATTAACACCTGAAATGTATAGAAAAAAGTTTTGTGAGCATAGACACAAGGCAGATGAAAGTGTGTGTGAATATACTGCTGAGTTAAGCACTTATTTTTGTAGATGGGTGATGGGGTGTCAGGTCACCACTTTTGAAGAGCTGGCAGATGTTTTGGTGAGGAAATAAGCCATTAACACTTTGTCTGATGACATGGGAATCTGCTTAGCACATAGGGAATGCATTACCACAGATGGGTTGAGGAAAAAGGGAGACTTATACCTAGCACGCAGGGCATAACTGTACAGGAAAGGGATACCCAGTGCTGCTCATGGGTCTAAGGGAACCCATGGTGGGCAGCCTAATCCACCCCAAAAGACTCCCGCAGTAGCAGGGGAAGCCACTAGTTCAGGTACACAGCCAGGACCAAGGGTTAAATGTTTTACATACAACCATGTAGCATATAGATGTCCATGGAAGCAAGGTGGGGAACAATAGGTGGGTCAGCCAGTAAGTGGGAATGACAAAATGCCAGCAGTAGGTTGTCTAGAGACAACAAGGGTACCAAACTACCACTGGAGGTTATACCCTATCTTAATAGATGGAAAACAGGCCACTGCTAGCACAGACACAGCCTCTGACCTAACCATTGTGAAGCCTGCAATGGTTAAAGAGGAGCACTACTTGCTTGTGCAGTCTACTCCAGTCAGACCATTAGGAGGGACCCCATTACAATTACCTATGGCTAGGGTTCACCTTGACTGGGAGGGTGGAAAAGAAAGCAAGCAAGTGGTGTGTTTGAGGATAGCCCTGCAGATGTCCTGATAGGGAATGATTCTGATAATGCAGTACCTTGTGTGCATTCAATTACATGCAGTCAGACTTGGAGACAAGCATGTGGGTCTGGTAGCCTAGGGGGGACATAGACACACTGAACACTTTGAAGCTATGACTGGTGAGATGGCAACTTCAAGGAGAGAGCTACCCTCTAGCAGTGAGACCAAAGGTGAACCACAGCTGCTTTTGGGTACTGATGTTCCCTTGGATGAGTGGCTGCAACAGCAGAGGTGAGTAGTAGTACCCAGGCTGACACTGAGGCACCGCTGTCAGAGGATACCAGACTTTCAGTGGAAGAGGAGCTGGAAAGAGTTACAAAGAGAGAGTTGAGATAGGTTCAGCTCTCAGACCTTACATTACAGGGCTTGAGGGAAGTAGCCAGAGAGGTGTCCGATCCTCAAGGAAAAGGGGAATCTGTATACTGGGACAAAGGATTACTATATAAAGAGTGGACCCCTGAGGGAGGGCTAGAGGATGAGAGGATACAGCAGTTGGTAGAGCTCAGAATCTACTGTCTGGCACTTCTAGCCATAACCCATGATGTTCTCTTTGAATGAGGTCATATGGGCATAAAGCATACAAATAGACATATTATGCAGAAATTTTATTGGCCTGAAATTTCCAGAGATGTAACCAGGTACTGCAGGGCTTGTGAGCAATGCCTAAAGATAATCAAGGCAGGAGACAAGATGAAAGCTCCTTTGATGCCTTTAGCTGTGATTGAGGAGCCATTTATGAAGGAAACTATGCATATTGTGGGGCCTCTGAGTACCCCCAAGTTCCACAGGGAAGAAATATATCCTAGTAGCAGTAGATTATGCTACCATATACCCTGAGGTAGTGGCCCTATCTTCCACTGAGGCCAAAAAGGTGTCAAATGCTTTGTTAGAGATTTTCAGCATGCTAAGTTTCCCAAAAGAAATACTGACTGACAGAGGTGCCAATTACATGTCAGACCTACTGGTTTGCCTGTGGAAGCACTGTGGAGTGAAGCACCTAAAGACCATCCCCTACCATCCCCAGACTAATGGCCTGGTGGACAGTGTAAACTCTCCACTAAAGACCATGCTATGGGCATTTGCAGACCAGATTAAGAGGGAGTGGGACAAATATTTGCTCCACCTGTGTTTGCTTACAGAGCGGTGCCCCAGGAATCCACAGGTTTTTCACCCTTTGGGTTGCGGTGTGGGCAAAGCATGAGGGAACCTCTAGATTTGATTCATAATGAGTGGGAGGGTGACTGTGAATCCCACAAGAAGTCTGTCATGGCATATGTCCTAAATCTCAGGACAAGGCTCAGGGAATTCATGGGCTTGGCTCAGAAGAACCTGGCAGAAGCCCAAGAGCCGAAAAAGGTCTGGTATGGCAGGCATGCTTGAGCTAAAGAGTATGCTGTGGAACGGCAGGTTATGACTTTCATTCTTGTCAGACAGAACAAGCTGCAGGCAGCTTGGAAGGGACCCTTCAACGTGGTAAGGAAGGTCAGTGATGTTAACTACATAGTAGAACTGCTATGCAGGAGGCAGGGGCACAAACTGTACCATGTTAACATGATAAAACATTACCACACTGAGCTTGATTGAAGGAAGGACACTGAGCAAACTCGGAGCTATAATATATAACATTAAGTATCCTGTTTTTTGTTTATTTTGTTCTTTATTTCTTTGTTATTTATAGCACTTTGTGTACTGTGTATTTTTCTAGCTAGTTTCACTGTGTGTGAGGTATTAACTGGAACTTGTCCACTTTTATTAAGCATCTGTTGGGTTGTTTGTTTCTAATAACTTGTTGCAGTTAAACTCTTTTTTCTAGAGGCTCCTTTAGCTGTTTAAAACTTTCATTTAAAGGCTCACTGCTGCTTTTCAGCTGTGAGAAACATTTCTGCAGTTTGTTTCCCACCCTCCCTCCTTGTTGGTATAGTGTTTTTATAGTTGGTGGCTTTGCAGTTACCCGCCCCTAGTGTAAATTTGATCTGGGACCCTCCTCCCAGTCTAGTGTCATTACCTCATTCTACCCAGTACAGGGAGAACATTTGAGAAGGCCAATCAGCTTAGTTTCTGCTACTCCTTTCTCTCTTTCATTTCTCTCTTTCCACTTTAAAAAAAAAATATCTGCTTTTACTGTATTTCTGTTTCTTCCTAATTTATTTTGCTTTTGCGTCATCTTAAAAGTACTCAATTGTATTTAGTACTGCTTGGTGTAACTCATTCTAAGCCTTTTAGTTTAAGCACCTGGGCTTCAGACCAGTTGTTTTACATTAAGAAGGTTTGTGGTCTGCACTGTAGTGGCAGAACAGGTAGCTTACATCCTTCTAAGTTGGGAACTGCTGATTGAGGGCTCAGTGTCTGTTATTCTAAAAGTGTATTAATTCTGGTTTAAGCACCTGGGCTTCAAGCCAGTTATTTTACATTAAGAGGGTTCGTGGTCTGCACTCTTGTGGGAGGAGAGGCTGGACTCTGCCCTTCTGAGCTGGGAATTTCTGGTTAAAGGCTTATAGTGCCTGCATATTTGAACTGCTTCTTACTGAAATTGGTACACTTTGTTTGCTGTAGCATAGACTAGATCCAGGCCTGCTGAATCTAGCTTTGTTTGTATAACTTGAGCACTAATCCAGGCATTCTTTAAAGTATTCAATTGTATTTATTACTGCTTGGTAGTAACTTGATTAAAGTGTAGCTATCATTCTAAGTCTTTTGGATTAAGCACTTGGGCTTCAGACCAGTTATTTTACATTAGGACAGTTTGTGGCCTACACTATGGTGGCAGGACAGGTAGCTTACATCCTTCTAAGTTGGGAACTGCTGATTGAGGGCTCAGTGTCTGTTATTCTAAAAGTGTATTAGTTCTGGTTTAAGTACTTGGGCTTCAGGCCAGTTATTTTACATTAAGAAGGTTCGTGGCCTGTACTCTTGTGGGAGGAGAGGCTAGACTCTGCCCTTCTGAGCTGGGAATTTCTGTTTAAAGGCTTATAGTGCCTGCATATTTGAACTGTTTCTTACTGAAATTGGTACACCTTGTTTGCTGTAGCATAGACTAGATCCAGGCCTGCTGAATCTAGCTTTGTTTGTATGCTTGTTGTTTGTCTGCTTGTTATTTCCCTGAAACCCTAATTTCACTTAAAACGTGGCTTTTCAGCACTTCTGTGGATCCCTAGTGATATCTGCATTGCTTAATGTACTTATTTCCTTGTTTCACTTGAAAGAAAGTTACTGTTTGTCATTTTTGCATTTAAGTTACCTGTAACACATTGCATTTAAGTTACCTGGCACTTGCTCACTAAGTCAGCACTAAAAAATTAAAAGCACTACACCCTCACAAACTCCCCTTGAGTACCTTGTTCCCCACTGGCCCTTTTTTTCAATTATAAAGGAATTCCCAATACTATTCTAGCATGTCCAAGGGTCAGTTGTCAATCTCCTCTCCAGTCCAGCTGGTGAATCTGGGAATCTTGAGGCAATGTTACAACTGTCTCATGTACACAGACAACCCTCTCCTCCTCCCAACAAATTTGAACACATGTGAGAGATGCAACCATATAGCCAAACTGGAGGCTAAGCTCTCTCAACTCAGTACTGGCGTAACCAGTCAGGAGGAGAAGGAAACCACACTCACTACAATTCCAGTCTCACATAGACCTACCAAGACAGCAAACCAAACACATAAACACACAAAAACATACTCGGAGGCTCTAAATAAAAATCTGCCTAAGCAGCAGAGAACTCCAAAGCAGACACCCAAGCAACCGCTACCCCAAAACAAAACACGTGCAACACATAGCTCACAAAGCCAGTGTGCCAAACAGTCACAGCCCTTAAGGCTAAACAACACACCTGATACACTTGTAATAGGTGACTCTATCGTCAGGCACACTGACGTCCCACTCACCAGGCTGAACAAGGAGAAGGTCATGGTGAGCTGCCTGTCGGGTGCTAGGATCCGCCACATAACACAAGCACTCAGGTCACTCCAAGGCAAGTACAAATATGACTCAGTCATTGTCCATGCTGGTGTGAATGACCTGAGACGTACCTCCCTGGACTACAGGAAAAGAGACATAGAGGAGCTCTCGGAGGATGTAGCCCAGGCCAGTATGACCCTAACCTTGAGTAGCATCTTACCATCACCAAGAATGATGCCACAATATGAAGACAAGATGATCAATTTCAACAATTGGCTTAAGTATTGGTGTCATTCAAAGGGGATCCAATGCCTGTCAGCCTAGGATGACATGCTTGACAAGCCATGATGCTTCGCTAGGGATGGCTTGCACCTGTCACCCCCTGGGCTTTCGGATATAGGCAAAGGCTCTTGCTACCCCCATAGTGCCTTTTTTAGGCAAGGCTCAACAGACAAACCCACCTCCATAGGTATCGCAAGGGATAAGAAACTAAGAGTAATGCTACTCAACGCCAGAAGTCTAACCTCAAGATGCATGCACTCGAAACTCTCCTTAGCATGGAGAACATCGATATCTGTGCAGTAACAGAAACCTGGTTCAAGGCTCCCGAGAGCATCCCAGCACTACCAGGTTATACCTCATACCATGCTTTTCGGCCCCAAAACCTAGACCAAATCACAAAAGGAGGGGGAGTATCAATATTCGTCAAAGATACCCACACCTCCAGGTTGGTGGCACAGCACGAAGCATCAGAGACTATCCATGTGCAACTAACAGTGGGTAAAACTGCCTTCCAGTTTATAGCCTGCTACAGACCACCCTCCCAAACCCAGGAACCCCACTCGGCCTTCCTGAGAACACTGAAAAATATGAAGGTCTCTCCAAACAACATTATATTGGGTGACTTCAACTAGCCAAACATAGACTGGGAGCATTACTCTAGCTCCAACACCCTAGCCCAAAGGTTCCTAGAATTTATAAACTCAAATGCTATGGAACAACTTGTTACCACTCCCACAAGAGGGGAAAATGTACTGGACCTGATCATCACCAACATGGGGTCTCTATGCTCCAGACCAGAAGTGTATCCCTCACTGGTAAGATCAGACCATAAACTAATCTCACTAGATATTTACATCCCGACCCCAGCCCCTGCCCAGAAAACCACAGTGAAAAACTTCTGTAAAGCAAATTTCACACTCCTCAAAACTGAGGTGGAATCCTTGAAAGTCCCCGGGCCTGTGGAAAATACGGCCCAGACCGCAGAATCCTTTATAAACGCATTCTATGAACACCTTCAGGAATGCATGGATCATGCAATCCCAAATAAAACCAAGACCCAATCCTCCAAAGGCAGACGTCCTGTCTGGTGGACCCCAGCCATAAACAAACTATACAATAGAAGGAGGAAGCTACTACATGATAGAGCAAAATCCCAAAAAGGGAAGGCATCTCTGATCAGTATTAGCAAAAAACTATGGGCATTCATAAAATTGTCTAAGGCCAGCTTTGAGAGAAAAATTGCACAGGACACTAAGGATAATCACAAGGCTTTCTTTACTGAACCCACAGACATTGCCAACATCCCTAGCTGACAGGTTCAGCGCAAACTCCCCCTCCCCACCGGCAGATCCTGCCTCTTAAACCTGGTCGATTTTCTTGAAACAGTCATCAAGGCCATTGGGAAGGTGGTCCACACAGCCTACCTCAGCTTAAACATAAAACCCCTATGTCACTTGATGGGTTGCAAACTGGCTCCCAAGTTGATAGCAACATCTAGATCAGGGAGGTCACCTCATCAGGCCCATAATTGAGTACAATGCCCTTTGGGATGTACCTTACCAGACACCTGCAGCACTGAAAGACCCCAAAAGTACCTCACCAAGAGGATCAAAGGCTCAAACAGAACTGAAATAAATAGGACATGCTGGAGGGACAGATTCACAACCCAGAGGCTCCCTTCACTCTGGAATAAAATCCCAGTCCAGGTTAGGCAGAGTCACTCATTGACTCTCTTCAAGAGGAATCTTGATGAGTGGATGGGAGATCATAGGTTTACCCCAGGTATCCCTTCTGTGTCACTGTTAGACAGAGGCACAGAAATGCCCTAGGGCAGATAGCCTAGTATGAACCTATGAACCTATGAACAATAGAGAGGCCCTTGTGCTGATTAATTGCAGTGAATGGCAGGAAGAGTCTGAAGGGGATCTGTTACATGAGTTTGGGGCATGTTCACTGGGAAACCAGGGTGCTTGAGAGAGTCAAACAGATTCTGAGGGAGAGATACAGAAAATGTTGGAACTAGGGATAATCTAGAGAGATCAGCCTTTGTGACTTCATTTGGTTTGTATAAGTTCATGACGATGCCCTTTAGCTGGAAAATGCCACAGTGACTTTCCAGAGGCTGGTAGTTCATATCTTAGCAGGAGCTGAAGATTTTGACCTTGCTTACCTGGATGATATTGACATCTACAGCCATTAGAAAGTTTGTCCCCAATTATAATACCATAGCTGCAGTCCAGATCACAGCAAAGAATTTGTTGTGCAGGTGGATAGAGGGAGAAGAGCACCCAGTGGTATATCTCAGCTGTAGGCTCCAACCTAGGGAGGAATTGTATGCAGTTCTAGGAAAAGAATATCTAGCTATGATGTGGGTACTGCAGAAACATCAGCCTTATCTGTATGGAAAGAAATTCACTGTAGTTGCAGACCACAGTCCAATAACATGGCTACATCATGACAGCCAGCAAAATGCCAAGCTACTAAGGTGGAGCCTCAGGTTGCAGGCATAAGATATGACTTTGCAGCACTGCAGTGGTGTTAGCAATGCCAACGCAGATGGGCTCTCAAGACAGGGAATGAGGTAATGTATTCCTAGATAGGCTCACCCCTCTCAAGCAATGTTTATCAAGGGTCACTTGAAAAACTAGCTTGAGTCTTCGTGGGGGGGGGGTTGTGACAAAGGAAGATACTGCCAGCACAGGTATCTGGAATTTTGTAAATAATTATAAGTCATTTGTGAATACCAACATGATCAATATAAGATGCTTATGTTACAAATGTATTAGAACTGTATGTCATGTGTATATCAAACTGTTGGCACAGAAGTGTATGTTGAAAAGGTTTTTGCAAAGTGCTTGAAATATATCCACAGTGTAAAATACTGGAAAAGAACAGAAATGTACATGCATTATTCTAACTGTTTAGATGTATGTATTTTAACAGTGGAAACCTGGATACAGGAGTTTAACCTCAGACTAGTAAATTTTAGAAAAATAACTGTAATTAAATTACTTTATAGGCTAGGCTGGAGGCAAAGAGTCTGTGCTGAGAGGCTTTCTGTATTGTCTTGGAAGTGTTTTATTGTTTTATGACTTCCAGCATTTGCCAAAGATCTGAGGAAAAGCCCTTGTCTATGTATTTTTACAGGTAGATGCTAAAATGCTAGCAACTGCCATCAATAGTTGTTTTGGGCCTGGGGACTAGAAGTCAGATGACAAGAAATGATGTCATTCTGCAAGCTATCCCAGGAGTAATATTTGAGATATTAATTTGAGAGGTCTCTGAGAGAGATAGAACATTTTGTATACTGTCTCTCACCTGACAACAACTAGAGAAGATCCATTCACCATATATACCTTGCTCTGTAAGTAAGTTACTAGGGAATAGTAACTCTCTTAGATATAGTCAGAAATATAGAAAAGCTTAGTTTAGATATTTTTTCTTCATTTATTTGAGGCTGTCCTGCAATGTTGTTTTAAATATTTCCTTTGATTTTGAACTCAGATGTCACTGTAAATATATATTTATTATTGTCTTGTTCTTTTATTATTTATTATTAAATCTATTTAAACATTTCATTGTGGCTGATCTGTCTAGAGATATTTAAGTTCTGAGAGTGCTTGCATATTTATTTGCTGACACTGTGGGCCACTCCTAATAGCCTTGCTCTTGGTCAAACTACCATTTGTATTAATAGTAACATTACACAGAAAGATTGGACATCCTTTTTTAAGGGTCTTAAAGTAGCTAAGGAGCTGGCTGGTGGCAGTGATAACTACCTTATAGTCTGGGCAAAAGGGGGCATAGCTAGTAAACCTGTGCCATCCTTTCCCAGGTGTGTGTGTGTTTGTGTGTGTGTGTGTGTGTGTGTGTGTGTGTGTGTGTGTGTGTGTGTGTGTGTGTGTGTGTGTGTGTGCGTGTGTCTGTGTGTGTGTGTGCGCGCGCGCATGTGTGTGTATAAATCAAACCTCAAAGAGTGTGTATGTCAGCTACTTGGGCAGGGACAAGAACCACTGGTTGGACAGAGAGGGTGCTGGAGGTCTTGACTTGGCCACTCAGCTGAGATCTCAACTCTATAGCTGTGCCAGTGGGGAGTCTTATTGGGGTCTGGAGAAAGTGGGAGAATTAGCCCTGGACTGACTGTGATCTCTTTGTGCTCTAAATGGAAATTGCACTTGATGCAGAAAGATGCATCGGGTAATACTGTGTGTGTACCTTTTCATCCTCACAGACTACATCTCCCACTGGTGCCAGTGGTGATGATTGAGGCTCCTTGATTACTGGTATAGTGGTGGGGTGTCACAGTATGTTTGTATACAAGATGACAATTTTAATAAAAAACAATGCAGCAAGAAATTAAAACTATTCTGAACATGATATATTGAATTTGCACATATAGAAGACTATTTTGCATCATATCATAGCAGATGGAGATATATAAAAAGAACCTTAGGACTGACTATTTACTTTGATAACTGCTGTTATATATTAATAAGGTCTGGGATTAGAATCTTACCTGGTTGATGTGATAAATGCTTCGATGACATCCACCCTCCACACACATTTTTTGTATCAGGTGTATGATGCTTCTTAGAACAAGCACTCTTTCTTTATACTTTTGAAACTGTCTAATGTGCCATCCTGTCTTGTTTCAGATGGTAAATAATTCTGCAGTGTTATGGCTAGTTTGGAGAAGACACTTTCACCAGAAGTGGTTTTGAATCTGGGTACAACTAGGGGTAGATCATTACTGGCATCATTTCTTAGCAGTAACTTTGACATCTGGTTTGTGTTTTGGATCTCAGTGGTTAGCAGTAACCTTGATTAACTGAAAAAAGAAAGGTTGTCCTTTCTTTATTACTGGTAAACATTTACAGTGTTCCAGAATTTGGCATTGGTGGAGTCTTTGGTCAACAAGAAAAACAGAGTTGCACACTTTGATGATTGCTATTTGTGATTTGAATATTTGTACTAGAGTGGAATGCATTAAAGGTAGCCCATATTCTAGTTTCGGTACTAATATAATTTTGGATGAGGTTTTACAGGTTGTTAGACTTAGTAGAGTGAGCTTTGGTAATGGTGCTGTCAACGTGATTGCTGAAAGAAAGTGAGGTGCCTAGTGCAAGTCCTGGATATTTTTGTTCTGAGACTAGTTGGAGAATGTTGCCATTTTGTTCAGCTATGCACAAGTAGGAATTATATGGAAGGGTGTTTTTGATGTTCCAAACATTATTGTGCTGGATTTAGGCTGTTAATGAGTAGGCGATTTTTGTGTGCCCAAGTGCATAATTTTGTGAATGCGGTTTAGAATTTGTGCTCAAGGGTCTGTAAGTTATGACTGGATTTTAGGATGAGGATATCATCACCATAAATAACAAGGTTAAGATGTTTGAACTCTGTGGTGATGTCATTAATAAGCAGACAGGATACAAGGGACCAAGAATGGCACGTTAAGGGACCTTGGTATTAAGGATACCTTAAGTAGAAATTATGTGGTTAGAATATAGATGGAATGATAAATCCTTTAGGTAACTTTTTATCAATTCTGTTTGTCAGGTTTCCTAAATTAGATGGTGTGACCACCAATAGTTATCCCAACCCCTGCTTTCCCTAGATTAATACTCAGACTTATTCTACCCCCTAAAGCCTGTTGTCCAGTTACAAACACTGCTGCCACCATACATCCAATCAACACCACAACCCCACACATTACTACACTAGCTCCACCTTAAAGCTTCACAATCTGCACTCTACTGCCAAGTCCTCTATCCTTACCTTCTAGAACTCAAAACTACACTGTCACTAAAATTGTGCTACAGTCTCCCTAACCTGCTTCTAGCATTATATGGCAATCTCCTAATCTTCACCACCTCCCAAACCATTCCTCAACCCCTGCAACAATTACACACTCTACTCTTCTTCAACATTATGACAACACCACAAAAATCTTTAGTAACATATCAGCCAGCCTAATTCAAAATCACTTTAGGTATCTCTCAAAATTAAAAATCTTTCCAGATACAATCACTAGTAAACCTACCTTCAACATAATAGTCTACAACAATAAATCTACCTTATACATCAAACATTACCTCTCCAAACAATACACTCTGTCTCTTTGTAGGGACATCCACCCTAACCCATGGTCTCCAACTACAGCTTCCTCTGCTAAAAGCCTAAACAGTAAAAATATTCTTCTAACAACCCTAAACACATGTAGTATGTGTAACAAAAAACACAGAATTTCATGCTTGGTTAAGTCAATACACCCCATATATCCTAGTAATCACCAAAACATGGCTAAAACCCCACATCTATGATACTGAAATAACACCTCCAGTTTATAATATACTCAGAAAAGGGAGAATCAACAGAAAAGTTGGTGGGGAAGCCTTGATCTATCCCAACTCCATTACAATCTCACCTTTTCCCTAAAGAAATATCAACTTTTAATAATGCTTAAATTCTAATCGGAACCCTAGAAATTAACAAAACAAAACAACTATGCATTGTTGGTCTATATATATATATATATATATATATATATATATATATATATATATATATATATATATATATATATATATATCCTCTAGGAAAAACAACACAACTATGGAAGATATCCTCTCTTGGATATCTGAAAACATCCATAATACGACTATAATTATGGGAGATATCAACATTAACTGTCAAGATCTGATGATTGACTCCCCCATAAAGAGCATAAACCTCTATGGTTATACCCAGCTTGTTACCAATGCCACCAATATGCATAACAGCAATACCCTAGGTGCAACTCTTGACCAGATACTTGTTTCTAACCCAGACAAATACTCTACTACCCACACTCTGCCCAATACTTTTAGTGACCACCTACCCATATTCATATATAGATCCACACCGCAATCTACAACAAGCCACACAGACAAAACTGTTAGATATATTAGAAACTTTGACCAGCAAAAGTTTAATGAAATCCTAAAACACACTAACTGGAACCCAGTGAAACCATTACCACTTGAAGCCTCCCTTGAAAACTTCAACAATACATTTCTAAACAACTTATACAAGATAGAGATAAAGCATGGAATAAATGGCATAATAACAAATCTAATGTCAACTTAATCAAATATAAACAGCTATGAAATAAAGCAAATAAAAATAGTGAACTTAGATAAAAAAACCCACTTTTCCAGTAATTGGCAAACCCCAAAACAACCCAAAACATTTTTGGAAACACATCTCAAACCTGCTTACCCCAAACTCTAAATAAACTCCATCACGATACTCTGACAAAGCCCCCTCAGAGCAGCTAACCTGTTTAACTCTTACTTTATAAACAGCATCAGCAACCTATTAACAAATCCCACCTCCACAAGTACCTCAAGCCCTATATCTGATCCCCATCTACCCTTATCTCTAATTGTGAATGTGGTTTAGAGTTTGTGCTCAAGAGTCTGTAAGTTATGACTGGATTTTAGGATGAGGATATCATCACCATAAATAACAGGGTTAAGATGTTTGAACTCTGTGGTGATGTCATTAATGGCACCTTAAGGGACTCCTGCACAAACAAACAAAAAAAAAACCCTTTACATTCCCAACAAACCAATACTACATCTTCTATCCCCTTTTCTCTTAAACCTGTCCCTACCTGTCTAAAAAACTACTTCAACAACTAAAAACATGCTTTCTCTCTCTCTCCTCTGACAACCTCCCCCTAAATACTTAAAACTTGCTGCAGAAGCCATAGCATATCCTGTCAGTATCCTTATAAATGGCTCTATAGTAAAGTCCATTGTCCCCAACCTCTGGAAAAGTCTATTATTATCCCTTTACATCAATGGGGCAATTCCATTGAACTATCTAATTATTAACCAATCTCCATCCTCTCTCCTCTTTACAAACTCCTGGAAAAACTGTTGAAGATCACCCAAGTAAAAGACAAACTAAAACAAAAACAAGGAGCATATCACCATAGACAGTATTCTGAATGAAAACAAAAATCTTTAATTAACAGTCCAACGAATTCCTCAGGAAAAGGACAAACACTTTCAGTGTAAAGCCTTCTTCAGATCCCACATTAAACCTGAGTTTCCCTGAATTAAAAACACATTTCCTCCAATCACTGTAAAAACTTCAGTCATATGATTCCTTTCTCCAAGACATAGCAATTCCAATCAGGTCAAACAAATCTCAGCAAGCCTCTTTTTAAACCAATTATAAACAAGCTTACTTCCCATTTCTCAGGGGCATGGTCCCTCCAATCAGATCTAGTGGATTTCAACAAGCCTCTTCTCTAACCTATTAAAAATAAACTTTATCTCTTTATACTTTGTCTCCATTCTTTCAGGAAGGGTTTGAGCAGAATATTCTCATTATGCCCTGGTGGGTAATCTGCTCTTAAATCCATGATCCATTTTGCTTCTTCCACTTCCATTCTATTAATTGTATCTCCTTCTCTCAAAGTCTGTCTAACCATAGAAATAACAATAAACCTGAATAAGTGGTTATCATTTTTTTGTATATGATTAAATAAGACATTGGTCTCTATTTTATTTCTTATGTCAGATTGATGTTTAAATATTCATTCTTTTAACATCTTATTTGCCTTTCCTACATAATAGGCCGAACATAGGGTGCATGTAGCAATATATATAACATTTTTACTGACACAATTAGCAGAGCAGAATTTATAACTTTTGCCTGTCTTTGAATGAATAAAAGTATTGTTGGAATTAATCACCCCACAAGCCTTACAAAAGCCACATTTCCGTGTGCGTACATGACAGAACTTGGTTTCTGAGATAATTGACTCAGTATTCAATCCATCTTTATTACATAACATCCTTTTAAGATTCTTCTTATTTTTAAATGCAAATCTAGCGACTTCCCCAAATAGTCCTCTTATTTTGCTATCAGATGTTAAAATAGGCCAGTACTTCTTTATAGTGGCACACACTAATGTATTATCAATACTCTATATAATATTAAATCTTGTTGCTTGTTCTTTGTCTCCTATACTTCTATTTCCATGTATGGGAGACGTCCTGTTTTTCTCTTTTGCATATTGTACAAAATAGTACGGTGTAGCTTTCCTTGTTCGAAGGTCCATTGCTTTTATCAAGGTCATTCCCATTTTTTTCTAATTTGTAACCACATTCTACAAAGTTATTTTTCTAACTTATTTTCTTCTCTTAAGAAGTTCTCATCTTGGTTACATTGTTTGGAGATGCAAATGTCCTGGTTCTCTACTATATTGTGAAATACATGCCTTGGATGCATGCTACAATAATGGAGCATATGATTATGCCACATCGATTTCCTGTAAAACATTGAATTTATTCCTTCTTTCGAATCCAGTTTCACCTTTGCATCCAGGAAATCTATTTTCTCTCTTGAAACCTTCACGTCAAACTTCAGAAAGGTAATAGTTCCAGTTAAGAATTCCACAAAATCTCCTAAAATTCTTTCATCTCCTTCCCATAATGGAAAGATGTCATCAACAAATCTATTATAGAGAATTATGTTTTCTTTCCATATATATCTCACATCTAAATCCCACTCCTTCTCCCATCGGACTAGCACCAGGTTCACATAACTGTTCGCACAGGGGGTGCCCATGGCAACCCCCCATTTCTACCAATAATAGGTATTACCATATAGGAACACATTATTTTCTAGCACTATTTTCAACAGACTGCAGATTAAATATGAATCCAGTCTCTCCTCTTTGAGCAAATCCCATATAGCTTCTATCCCATAGTGATTTGGGATTGATGTGAAAAGACTATTCACATCCATAGTGACTAACAGTAAGTTCTCAAAGGTGGTCCTTTTCTCCATCACTTCATATAGTTGTTGTAAAAACTGTGCTGTATCTTTAATCACTGTGCTAGCTTTTGGTAATAACTTTTTAAGTGCATCTTCCAAATTAATTGAGATTGGTTCTGTAGACCAACCTCTGCCTGCTACTGTGGGGTGCATTGATGGCTTCTGACTATCTTTGTGGATCTTTGGTAGTCCACTTATAGTGGATATTACTGCATGCTCAGCTTCAAATAAATCATAATTCATTCCCAATGGTTCTATTCATCAACATTTCATACAACTTATCATTTATTTTCATCTTCAGTATACTTAATCCCTTTTGCTTATTTTCAGATACATCTCTTTATCACTGAGCATGTCTTCCATACTTTTTTACATAGTCATCAGGGTTCAGTATGACTACTGCCCCTCCTCCGCCGAAAGCCCTTGTCCTTTTCCTGAGGAATTAGTTGGATTTTTAATTAAATATTTTTGTTTTCATTTGGAATACTATCTATGGTGATACACTCCTTGTTTTTGTTTTAGTTTGTCTTTTACTTGGGCGATCTTCAGTGGTGTCCCTTTGATTTAATTTGAACTCCTGGAAAAATGCATACGTAAGCAACTGTTGTACCACCTCATTCAAAACAAATGAATTACCCCTACCCAGCATGTTTTTTGCCCATCATACAGCACCACCACTGCCCTAATCTCCTTCATGGACACTGTGTCCAAATCCATTGACTCTGATATTATCATGTCTGTTTTACTACTAGACCTATCAAAGGCATTTGACACAGTGTCCCACAACAAATTTCTTCATCAGCTATCCCTTATATGCTGCACCCCACCATCCATCCAATGGTTTGCAAACTACCTATACAACCACCAACAGTGCATCAAATGGCAAAATAAATTATCCCAATATCAAGCCAACATAACTGGAGTACCACAAGGGGCCATACTTGGACCCTTACTCTTCAATGTTTTTACCAACAACCTTCATACCTCAAGACACCTTAGCTCAATTATCCAATATGCAGATGACACTACCATTATTTCCTCCGTTAGTAACATACAACTCCAGCAATTCACCCAAGCCACCTTCACCTCAATAGAGACATGGCTGAGAGACATCCAGCTACTTTTAAATCCTAATAAAACAAAACTCCTGCTTTTTTTGACAAAACCAATCTCATCTCACTTTATAGGTTCATAGGCAGGTACTAGGCTATCTGCCCAAAGGCATTTATAAGCCTAGCCAGAATGTGTTGGCTTTTGCCACCCCCTTAAATTAGCTCCATGTGCCTCTGTCCAGCAGAGCCACTGAAGTGATCCCCAGGGTAAACTTTCTGTTTCCCATCAACTCATCAAGGTTTCACTTGAAGAGTGTTAGCGAGGAGCTCTGCCTAATGTAGATTGGAATCTTGTTCCAAAGCATGGAAAGTCTCTGGGCCAGGAATCTATCCCTCCAGCACATCCTATTTATTGTTGCGGTGAGGTTTAGATCCCTAGAGCATGTGGTTTGAGGGTATAAGGTTTTCTTTAGGTGGAGCATGTCCATCAATTCTGGGTTGGACATGGCCTTGTATGTCAGGCAGAGATCACCTCTGAGTAGGCGTTTGAGGCCAGTGATCCTCTTGGTGAGGTACTTCTGTGGTCTTTCCAGCTGTTGCAGGTGTCTTGTAAGGTACATCCCAAATGGGGCATTGTACTCTATAATGGGTCTGATGAGTGATGAGCAGAGGGGCACAATGACCTCTTTTGATCTGTATGTAAACCCTTTTGTGATTAAGTGGGCCACATAGAAGGATTTTCTAACCACTTTGGCAATATGGTTATCAAAGGAGAGATTATTATCTACTTGGGTCCCCAGATCCCTTATTACGTTTTCCATATTTAGAGGACTACCACCTATGTGTTAGTTTGTGGGTACTTTGTTTGTTCCAAAGGAGATGACTATGCACTTTTTGGCATTTAGCTTGAGGCCATGATTTGACACCAGGTATCTCTCTCAGTGAGACTCTTTTGGAGGATGTCTGTGTCAGCCGGAGAGTCAATTATAGCCCCTAGTTTGCAGCTGTCTGTGAATGTGGTCAACCATAGTCCTCCTGTACTTGCCTGTACCTCTGAAAAGTATATGCTGAACAGGAGGGGCCCTAGGACTGAGCCCTAGGGAACACCACTTGTAACCGGTTTCGAGTCAGACCTAGTTCCCACAACTCTCACCATGTGGGTTCTGTCCGTGAGCCAATTGGCAACCCATCTTGTGACATAGGGGTTTATATTCAGGCTGGTGAGCTTGTCTATAATACCAGAATGGGGAATGGTGTTGAAGGCCTTTGCGAGGTCTAGGTAGGCGGTGTGTACCACATTTCCCTCGTCTATAGCCTTGGTAACTGTCTCAAAGAAGTCCACCAGATTTAGGAGGCATGATCTGCCCTTAACAAAGCCAAACTGGGGTGGGTCTAGTGTTTGGAGGTTCCTAATGTCTCTGTTAATGTTCCATGGTGATGCGCTCCATAGCCTTGCAGACCAAGCTATCCAGGCTTATAGGGCAATAGTTCCCGGGGTCTGTTGTGGCTCCACCTTTGTGGAGCAGAATAACCATTGTTGTGCGCCACTCTATGGCCTATGGAGAGGCTGAGTTTGAACAGTGTGTTTAGGTGAGGGGTTAGTTCATCTTTGAGCTCGTGTAGGATGCAGCTTGGAACACCATCTGGTCCCATAGATGCTGTGTTTATGGCTTTGGAGAGGGCTGTTTTAACCTGAGTGTCTGTGATTTCAGGGGCTCTACCTTCTTCTGGTATGGTTATGGGCCCTTTTGGGGGTGAGAGGGGGTGAAGTTTGTACTTGAACCTGTCTGCCAGGATGTTGGCAATATTGGTTGGTTCAGTGTATTTTGTGCCATTTTGCACTAACTCCGAGCAGATCTGAGCATTGTCACTTAGATTCTTGGCATAGCTAAAGAATGCCTTGTGGTTATCTTTGGAGTCCTTTGTAATTTTTCTTTTGAAGCTCACCTTGGACGATTTTATGAGGTATCGTAGTTTCTTGATGATACTGATCAAGGATGTCTTCCCTTCTTGGGATTTTACTCTTTTCTGTACTAGTTTCCTCCTTCTATTGTATAGCTTGTTTATGGCAGGGGTCCACCAGACTGGTTTCCTTTTCTTGGAGGAGTGAGTCTTGGTTTTGCTTGGGATAGCACGATACATGCATTCTTGTAGGTGCCTGTAGAATGCATTAGTAAAGGATTTTACAGCTTGGACAGCATTAGCTTTTAGCATGGGGGCTTTGAAACTTTCCACCTCGGTCTTAAGTAATGTGAAGTTTGCTTTTGAAAAGTTTTTCATGGTGGTTTTCTTGACCGGGGGTGGGGATGGTATGTGGATATCCAAAGTGATTTGTTTATGGGCAGATCTAACCAGCAAAGGGTTGACCTCCAGTGTGGAACACCGGTTGTCCATGTTGGTGATGACCAAATCCAAAATGTTGTCACTTCTGGTGGGAGTGTTGACCAGTTGATCCAGGGCATTTGAGTTTATAAATTCTAGGAAATGTTGGGCAAGGGAGTTAGTACTTGAGTAGTTCTCCCAGTTAATGTTTGGGTAGTTGAAATCACCCAATATTAGGGTGTTTGGTAGGACCTTTATGTTTCCCAGTGTTTCCAGATATGCGGAATTGGGGTCCTGGGACATGGTGGGTGATCTGTAGCAAGCTACAATTTGAATTGCAGTTTTGCCCGTTGTTAATTGCATGTGGATGATCTCTGAAGCATTGTGCTGTGCCACTAACCTGGAGGTGTGGGTATCCTTGATGAATATGGATAGTCCCCCACCTTTTGTATTTCAGTCCAGGTTCTGTGGCCAAAATGTATGTAAAAGTTGTAGCCTGGTAGTGCTGGGGTGCTGTCTGGAGCATTAACCCAGGTTTCTGTTACGGCACATATATCGATTTTCTCCATACTGAGGAGTGCCTCACAGGATAACACAGAAATTGAAGCAGTTGCCACAGCTAAGCTTCTAGGTGTAACCATAGATAAACTAACATTTGAACACCTCATCTACAACAGCATTAAAAAAACCCACATCAAACTAGGAATACTCTACAGACAAAAAACTTTATTGGATAGCTCCACCAGAAAACCCTCACCAGCACCTATTTGCTTCCCTCACCCTGCAGGCTCACTACGCTACCCTACCCTACCCCCATGTCCCACCCACCCTAGGCCACCTAACCTTATACTTCCTTAGCCACACCTCTACCCCTCATCAACCAATAGCTCACTGATCTCATTACATACTTATCTAATTAATACCAAATTCCCAAATTATCTATCCTTCTCTTTGGATAGACACACCCTTATCTTGTCCTTCCTGAATCACTATTCTCCATCTTTTTACCCATACCACACCTCCTACTATGGCTATTACTGTATTACAAAGATATCTTAACTTATTCCTCATGTCCACAGTTCTTACCACTCTTCTTCTATCCCACAGGCTCTCCTGCTATGAATACCTAAGCCTTACTAAATTTCACTGCCCCTTAAAACAAACAACCCCTTTCTCTTCTCTAGCCTCACAAACCCATAGTAACATAACATCCTCATCATCCTACCTGCAACCACAGTTCCATAGATTAACCCATAGTAAGCATTTCCAAACCAGGAAAACTGACCCCATCTTATGTACACTCAGGAAACTTTCACAGAATCCCCAGCAGCACCTATTACTACATGGTGACATTCATCCAAACCCAGGTCCTAGCATTTACACTTATAATTCACAAACGCACTACCCCACCACCTCACATACCCCCACTAAAACCTCAAACTCTCTTTTCATAGCTCACCTTAATATATGCAGCATAAATAATAAAATCAGGCTGCACGCCCTGCTAGATTTACATTCCTTTGAAATCTTATGTATAACAGAAACCCGGCTCAAACTAGTTACTAAAGACAATGATATTCTCCCACCTGGCTATAACATCCTGAGACTAGACCGTCTACATAAAAAGGGTGGTAGGGTGGCAATATTGTTCAAATCTGAATTACAGGTCACCTCATTAGACACTCAACCACCCTCACCTAGTAATGCCGAGATCTTAATATTCAAGCTCCAAGTTAATGCAAACAAATTCATATACATTATTTGCTCATACATCCCCTCTAGGTAATAACATAAATACTCTTGAAAGCACCCTTAGTTGGCTCTCTACATCCTTCCCACAAGAAACCATACTCTTTGAGGATTTTAATATTGACTGAAAATGTTATACATCTGTAAATCCAACTACTCACATCAATCTTTATGGCTTTCATCAACCCATCACCTACCCTACCAGAACTCATAAACCTAGCAGCCAACAAACCACCATAGACTGGATACTAGTTAACAGTAGTCCCCAATTATACAAAACAGGCTTACTCCCTGATGATATTAGTGACCATTCCCTGACCTTTATATGTAGACAAAAGGCCTCAATTCCCAACCAAATTAACTTTAGAACTACACAAAACAAGAAAAATCTAAACCTAGTTAACTTTCAAGCTGAGCTTAAAGCTTGCAATTGGTCACCCCTAAAATCCCTACCTCTTTATGAAGCAGTCTTATACTTTAACAATAAATTCTTACAAATTCTGGAACACCATGCTTCCTCTTGCACTGTTAGCATTAGGAATAAACCTGCTCCTTGGCTCACAAAGGAGACTAGACAAAAAATGAGACTGAGAAATCAAACTTGGTCCAAATGGAGAAAAACTAAAAATTCTACTGAACACCTAAATTCTAGACAGCTTAGAAATGCCGCAAAAAATCAATATTCCTTGATAAAAGAAACTATTACCTCAAATTCCAACAGACCCAATATCAAAACCCACAAAAATTCTGTTCAGGAATAAATAAATTGCTCCACCCTGGACACTCTAAACATCTACGCCCTCTAATTTGACTCAAAACTCTCCCAGCCAAATTGCTGATATTTTTAACAACTTTTTCTCTGAAAAGGTCCAATATTTAGCTAGTACCATACCCCCGTACCACCTGTTATCACTACTGGGTCACCCTTCCCAACAAACTTACCCCACACACTCCACCTCCAGCCTGTCCCAACATCCTTCATACGTACCCTACTCCTCAAACTTAAACCATGTACTCCATCAGCTGACCTTCCAGCTGAATACCTGCAAATGGCAGCTGGAGTACTTGCCTACCCAATTGCTATATTAATAAACAGAACCATTATAGAATGTTCCATCCCATATCTATGGAAAGTCTCACACATTATACCTCTCCATAAGGGAGGTAACTCAAATGAACTCTCTAACTTCTGCCCCATAGCCCTACTATCCCCATTAGCAAAAATTATGGAGAGATGTATTCATCATCAAATACTTGATTATTTCCTCCAAAACCACCTACTAGTGGACTGCCAGCATGGCTTTAGGCCATACCATAGTACAACAACAGCACTCCTATCCTTTTCAGACTGCATTAATAAAAACCGTAACAACAACTTACTGTCCTCAGCCTTCTTTATTGACCTCTCAGAGGCATTTGACATGGTGAATCATCAACTATTGTCGGATGCACTTAAATCTTTCTCATTTGACACCCAAACAGTCAAGTGGTTTAAGTCCTACTTAGGAAATAGACAGCAAGCAGTCCTCTGGGACAATAAACTATCCACTCAGCTCCCTATCTCTCTTGGTGTCCTACAAGGCTCCATTCTGGGACCTCTCCTATTTACCATTTTCATTAATGATCTGAAAACATCCATTCCACAGGCCACCTGCATACAATACACTGACGACTCAACATTAATATGTAGTGCTGTCTCACCTGCAGAGCTTCAAACCAAGACCCAAACAGTATTTAACTTAGTCGTAAAATGGTTCCATCAATGCAGTCTCCTCCTTAACCCCTCCAAAAAAAAACTATTATTGTTCACTCTCACCCTAAAGTCTCCCACTATCAACTTTACATTCACATCCAACAATGGTACTAAAATAGCTCCCGACATGACCACCAAACTTCTAGGTGTAACAATTGATAATAATCTTAACTTTGACACACATATTAACCTAACTATTAAATCAGTTAATAGAAAATTTGGTTCCCTTTATAGACAAACCCTTTCTAAAATCTTCAACTAGGTCTACTATCACCCAAACTCACCTACTCTCCACCCTTCTCTATGCCTCCCCAATTTATACAAACCTCTCCAAAAGCAATATCAATAAATTGGCAACATCTTATAGTAACATAGCCAGATTTGCCACTGGATCCCCATTTAGAACCCATCACTGCCAGAATCTCAAACTATTAGGATGTCTGGAATTGCAAAATCAGCTTCTTATACAGCAACTTACAATTATTCTTAAAATTCTTCATCATCCCACAAATACTTCCATACTGTGTAACCTTATTAGCCCATACAAAAACCTAACAACCCTATGATCTGCCAATAGGGTGCTAATATCTACCTTAAAACCCAACAATAAGTCTGGGGATTGCCTGTTCACTAATGCTGTTGGTAACACTTGGAACAAGCTTCCAACTGAACTAACATCCCTTTCATCCACTCCACTGTTTAAAAAGCAACTAAGAATCCTCCTAAATTCACAATGGCTATGCCCTTGCACTAATCCAGACTGACTGTATTCACCTCTTCCATGACCATCTCTGTTGGCTATTATACCTACTCACTGTTGCTTTGTTTTTTTATCTTTGTGAATCTACTGGAGAAACACACTTCCTATGGAACCAATATATATATATATATATATATATATATATATATATATATATATATATATATATATATATATATATATATTATATATATATTTATATATATATATATATATATATATATATATATATATATATATATATATATATATATATAACAACACCTAAACTGTTTTCTGTATTGGATATGTTTCACAAAAGGTTTTGTAGCTATGTATAACTAGCAATAACATATATATTGTTAATATGTAATCACTTTGTAATTTTTTACAATGTCTTGGAGCTTTTCTCCCCGGGCCTCTGCTGAAAATGGACATATATCCAGTCGGACTATCCTGGTCAACAAATGTAAAATAAAATAATAAATAAATAAATAAATAAATATGCAGCCCCCTTATACACCAATTTGCAATCTTCTCTTAAAAACAAGCTCCAGTCCTGCTACCATAAAATTGCCAAATTTGCCACAGGTTACCCCTACTTTTCCCACATCTGCTTAGCTCTGAAAGAACTAAATAGGCTCAAACTCACACAACAGCTAAGCCTTGTACAGCTGCCTTCTCCACATAAAATGATATATACACCTGATAGCTGCCCAGCCCTCAAATCTGTCCTAAAACCCTATATATCTA